>NC_136935.1:22017852-22040352 GCF_949987615.1 Pollachius pollachius
TATACATTCAAGTACGGTAAAGTAACTTACAGTGAAGTATATAAGTATATTACAGGGAAGTTTATAACAGTGAAGTCCATAACATATTGAGTAGGACACATGACTGATTGCTCTGGATATGATTGAAACATGCCATGTTGGGCTGATTCTGAGTGAAAACATCTGTGACCCTGAGTGAACAAATTAATGTTCCAGGGCTTGGCTGTGAGTTTGTGTGTGTACGTGTGTACTTGTGTGTGTGTGTGTGTGTGTGTGTGTGTGTGTGTGTGTGTGTGTGTGTGTGTGTGTGTGTGTGTGTGTGTGTGTGTGTGTGTGAGGCAGAGGTTTTTCTTATGTAGTTGTACGAGCTGGCCAGCATTTTTTATTTGTAGAATATACAATTTATAGGATGTGATTTTAGTGATCACGTTATCGAATCCACTATCGATCAGCGTTGACTAAATAATTGTATGTAGCTAGTTTAAAAATGAAGTGTTGCAACTTCAACAATCTTAAGAAAAGGGAGAGCAAAATAATTGAGTTCCTGCAGATACTTTAGATTGAACTCAACATGCCATTCATGGTACACTTTGACAACAATATGTTGGCCTGGGTTTCCCAGGTCAAGGCTTGAGAATGCTGATGGTGAAGAATTGCCGGCACAGCTTAGTTCGTTTTGAGAAATATGTCCCTCCTATTATGCCGTCAGAAAACCGCTCCGCCTTGCTCTCTCCCTGAGGGATGGCCGCTTCTGAACATTATCTGGTGGCTCTAGAATATGACTTCTGCCTCCAAACAAGTCCACCCCAATCAGTTCTTTGGCGTAGCAGGTCTCGGACACTACAGACCAACGACTTATGTTATGTGGAGAATGCTGTGGCATCAGGAGGACATTGTGAGGTTTCTTTGGAGAGCATACTACTGGACACGCTTGACTCCCTTTGTGGACAAAAATTTAACCACCAAAATTGTCCTTCTTCGGATCCGTTTATTATGGTTTAGAGTTTCGAGGTTATGTGCCGAGCACACATAACCATATATATATATATATATATATATATAACCACAAACTAGTGAGATCCCTGGTCCCTTACCTGCCACCCTTACCAAGTGCAACGGCAAACTGTCACAGTGCTGCTGGAATATAAGGTCTTTAGAGTCACCGACCAGCCAGAGGTCATTGTCAGTGAGGGGCACTAATGTCATTACCCTGTTTCCTGCTTCCTCCTTCATGATTGACTTCAATACATTATTGCTGCTGATGAAAGCTCGGTCAGAGAGGATGTTATGGATGGGATGTGGTGATTAAAGTGTCGGTGAACCCTTGTTTCAGCTTGAATTTTAACTCGCTTTGTGATGAGAGTTCAAGAAGTTATCCCCATGGTAACGAACCCTGGCAACTTTGTGATACATTTTAGTTTGAATGCATTATAATGAGCAATGCTGTAAATGAAATGCTTCCCACACCTTGGCGTTACATTGTAATTATACGGACGCATACCCCTCTCGGATGCGAACATCTGCTCACTGCTCAGATGGGACTCCAGACATCTACACACACCGTGGCTTTATACTGCGAGTGTCTGGGAAACATAACCCTCTCTGACGTCACAATCAACATCAACCCCTGCCGAGACAAACTCCACCCATCTACACACACACCCTCACCGGTGTCCCTTTAGCGTGATGTCACAGAGTATTTCGGAGTGGACTTAAAAACTTGTTGGTGGATCTGGCCAGAATACGATTTTACTACTGTTTTCTCTAAATGACGGTCCTAGAATAAAATAGTATAGATTACCATATTGAAGAATATATAGGACACATTACCACTTTAAAACAAAAAAGAAAATGATTTGAGGTTCACTGCCATTTTAAGTCTCTTTTTTTTCGCTGACATGTATATTCATGCAGCATCATCATCATTCATGTTCAGTGCCAGCACATTTTACAGTCAAATACATGTATGTATAACCATATATACATGGTTCTATGTAAATACATGAAACCATGCCTTTATGGTGGACTGCCCGTGGTTTTCTCTTCTCTTTTTTTAGTTCCTCCTCTGTTTTGCATGACCCTCTCGATGGGTTACTTTGATATTTCCTTGTTATTTTGTATTTCTAACCTTGGTTTTTCTGATTCCCTTTCGCATAGGTCGGCCAAAATAGTTTGTTATGTTGAAATCCAACTAGCTTTCGCCTTACATATTGAGGTTGACTTTCAATTTCTAATCTGAATGAAGTTGACAGTTAATGTTTGTTTAACGCATTTTATTTACAACCGTGATCCGACTTATACGACAAAATCATAGCATTGTGATTATTGAGAAATAATCAACCTCCCTCCAGCCAATCAGAATTGAGCATTCACTCAGGCCTTGGTTTTAATCCACGTAATTATTATCATTAATATCATATCGCTTTATAAATCCATTGGATACAAGGCAAAATGTTCCCACTTTCACACTCCAGCAATGAAAGAGAGGGGCAATCAAGACGTAACTGTATAATATAATTATGACATTGTTGACATAAAAGGAATCCATGAACATTCAACATTATGAATTGAATCCAAAGTTCTTTACAAGAACTGAACGTACATCTGACTGCCATGTCCCTTGTGGCTGGCAGTTTCCCACGTACCCCACTTACGGAATTGCAAAATATACTAAGCAGTCTGAGCACCTACCAACCTCCTCCCTTGTTTATCTGCACTATTCCTGGATGAGAACAGTCGCATAATGACATGGAAAACAAAATAAGGGGAAATGATCATAGAGGTGTTTATGTAAAACCAAAGTGGAAAAAGCAGGCGGAATGGGAGAAAATAGATGAATGCTCTCTGCATTTTAATCAAAGCTCAGTCACAACGCTACGCTTTTTCGAGTTCAGCCTCTGACATATGCAACAGACATTTACGACCTGATAAAGGATCTGAAGCATCTAATGAATATAAAATGAGTCATAATTTGTCGGATTTGATGGAGGCTTTGATTCAAAGCACTCACAGCGACAACAAAGGAGAACAGAGCGTTACAGGGTCAATGCTACTCGGAGCCTCCCTACGCCTGCCTCAGCACCTCATGGTGTTTACCACATGATGCCCAGGAATGTGATCTATCAAAAGCAGGGCCTGGTGGGGGGGGGGGGAAGCTGGTAACCTTACACAATATCTTTATCTTTAACGCTACTGTGTGTTATTCCATCTTTACATGGTTGTGACTGTATGCGTTAATCATAGCTTCACAATCTCAGCACAGCTGGATTATTGCAATGAGGGGAAAAAGCTGTTTTTCCATTTTTAAATTACTGCATTTTTTAACCATCTATTCTGATTCTGATCAAGTCATCATTGTATAGGGGGCCTGAGGAGGGGCCACTTCTCCTCAGTATCACACGCCAACGGTCAGAATGATAGTAACAAGATGGCAGCAATAAGATGGTTACCACCAGCAGATTAGTTACACTCACTGATAGTAGCTTATGCATTTTTAAAAGAGCCAAATATTGTTTCCCACACAATGAGTCAATGCGGTCATAGTGTCGTCTGAGTATGATGCAACAGAATAATGGTATTGTTGGTGTCTGGACGCACCATGCTAGCCTCTCATCCCCTCCATGTGCTATCAAGTTGCAAATGACCAGTGTGTGGTCAACATGAGCTGCCACTCAAATCAGTTTTATGTTTTGGTGGAAATTACAAATTAACGGAGCACACACTCAAGTTCTATTATTTGGAAGATGTGGTGGATTGAAAGGGGCTGTTGCTAGGAGACTGTGAGATGTTGGCTAGGTTAGCTCTAATTGTGCGGGACTCCTTCTGTGGTCTGCGGTCGATGAGGAAGGTTAGTGACGTACTTGTGGAAAAATATGTTATTAATCCAAAATTTGTATGATGATGATAATTGATGGATAACTATTTGGATTTCAGTGCGACGCAAACAGCGTTGAAGGAGAAAGGCTGGACAATTCTCATTTTGAAAAATGTTTTGCCTACATACTGTTAATCATGCATTAATAATGCAAATATTAGCTTAAAAATGAACCAAATTATTATTTTCCATATTTACAGCGCACTTATAAAAGAAAGTTTTAAATTAAAAGTGAATTAATTAAATAGCAATGATTTAATGTAAAAAATTCGTAAAAAAAAAAATATATATATTTGTATGATCTCTTCCCTCTCTAAATATTTCATCGCAAGGTTGAAATGTGTTTTGAATTTACAGCTCTATATTTTCATGGTTCAGAGTAATTTGCTGTTCAAAGACGAGCCTCGATAAAATCAAACATGTTAGATCAAATCTGGCCCATGCCGACTGTGCTGGAACAGAGAAAGATAAGTGTCTTTCACTCACACACACATACAGTGAAAGCTAAGTCATCTGGCGTCCGCACCGTTTAAAACCATCCTTAAATCATGAAGTGTGTCCCCCCGTTAGGGCGCTTTCGATAAAGTTTCTTCGAAATGACAAACCACTAAACAAAGCCTGTTCAATGGAATGGTTAAGTTAAGACCAAATTGTTGCACACACATTGGTATCAGCTAACCAACAGCTACCATACTCAAACGGCTGCCATCAAGTAATGCTTGCTCAACTTTTACTGTTCAGAAAGGTATATGAGGAACAGAAATAGGATGTTGGAAGTGAATGTAACAAGACTCACAATCAACACCTAAAGCTTGATTTTAATCAGCGCCAGCATTCTTATCACACTAGGCCTGTGAGGCATTCCAGGGGCTGCCTTCGTTACTGATCAACACATTAAAATGCTGAAATATTCAGAGAATTCCTATTAATTTCAAAATTATTTATTTATACATCTACACAAATTGCGTTTTATCAATGAATACATAGAATAAACAGTTTTGTAAATGCCAACCCTTGGTTTTTGCAATGGTTTTTCAGTATAACAAACACATGATTAATGGTATTACATGAACATACTGTGTATCGCCTGGTTGATCTATAACATTTCCATTCGAGAAGGCAGTTTCATGATTTAATTTCACTGATCACTGGTATGATTAAAGTAACCTTTATATTTAAATTGCCTTTACTAGTTTAAACCCCCACCCAAACACACACACACACACACACACACACACACACACACACACACACACACACACACACACACACACACACACACACACACACACACACACACACACACACACACACACACAAAGACAAACACACAGTGTTCTCGGTGGACTAATTGTGCAGGTCACATGGTACTTGTAATTCAGCCACAGCTCATTTGCTGTTACTATCTGGCTCTAATAGCAGCGAGAAAGAAGCTTAGAAGCACAACCACAAAAAATGTGCCTGCTTTCCACATTAAATCACTTTGATTACCTCTCAGCTTCATTGGTCCTTCACTTTCTCTCTCTCTCTTTTTGGCTTATTAGCCATAATGTCTGAACGATCCCTGGTAGACCAACCAAGAGCTATTCAACAGTGAAACAATAGGATATGTTCCTGTAGAAGCCTGTGTGATATCTATCTTGTTTAAAGAAAACATGTTTCAATCGCAATGTCACAGAGGATTACTGTAACCCTTATTTATGCTCAGGGAGCGCCCTCTGGTCACTCCGGGATCTTGGGAATATGGGGGTTACAATAAATAATGAATCCAGTTGTCTGCGTTATTCTCTTCTTTAATTAAGACCAACACGGCAACACAGTACCTCATGTGCTCGGTTAATCTCTTCAATTGCTCCCCCCACTGAACTGTTCCCCCAAAACCAAAGATGGGCCGGAACCAATATCCTTCTCATCGCAACACCCTCCATTCCAATGCTTCCCGAAAACATATATACCAAACAACAATAAAATAATCAATCCCAACAAGACAATGCAAATGAAAATGAAAACAATGTAAATAATGCAAACTACAAGGTTACATTACTACACTACCCACAATCCTGAAGTGTATCAGCAAAATATCCTAATTGGTGTAGCTAGTCGTACACCACGCATGACATGTTTGTGGCTCTATGAGATAATGCTACTTAGAAGGTAATGGGAGAATCAAAATCCAAAATCCTTGCGAACAAGGTTGTTGGCGCCAGGCCAGTCAAGCCATCCGTGCCGCCTTCTTGGCCAGCGGAAGATTTGGATCTATTGGTGCCTTTGCATTGACATTGTATGTTTTTAACGCAGCTCAAGTGCTGCAAGGACAAGCACAAATTGCATGTACAGGATGTTAGGGAATACGCAGCTGTAAAGGCCATGGCAATGTGGCTGTCCGCACACACAGATTCTGTGCACCATGGTGACTATGACGTCTGTAGAAAGAGATGAGAATAAACTCTGTTGCTCTTCATGTTGACAAGGCAAGTTGATTGCAACAAGGACTTTTGCTCGCTTATGTGCGATACATTTAGTAAATGATTGGTGAAATGATCTAAGATATGCTGCTCTGTAAATATGAAGTGAAAAACAGGCAATATTTCAATTCATCACCTCGATCAGATATAGTAATAAACCTCTCAGTGAGAGGTTTATTAATCTAATTTGAGTGGAATAATGCCTGTATCTTTTTTTTATACCAAGAATGATGGGAATTGGTTAGGTAGTGGGGGCGTCAGATATTCATAGAATTGGGGGAACCGACAAAAAAAGTTCAGGAACCACATCATTAAACCAAGGTTATCTCCTTTAGCAGGGAATATTGGACGCTCCTTTACGGCATGAAAGGAAAAAATGTCACAATTCCTCGCAGTAGGGAGGTTAAAAGCGGTCCGTGAGCGGAAAACATCACAATTATTTTCCTCCAAACATACGTATTGGGATCTATGTCCATACACATGAGCAGACAGTAGTTTGAGTGTGAGCATTCTAAACTATTTAGTTTCCCTTTTGTGTCTTGGAGCCCTGATTGAAATGTTGTGTTTCAATTCAAACCTCTGTAATGAAGCAATATTTTCACCAGGTTTTCCACGTTAGTACAACACACAGGGCAAAGTATATACAACGCTCTTTCACTAGTCCATCTTCAGAACGTTCCACCAAGGCATATATCAAGGCCTCCTAGAGTAAGGGCAATGGGATTCTCTCAGCAAAATGCTCAAGCCTTTACCCAAAACACATGTCCTAGTTGCTATTCTTGTGCTACTCTCTCTCTCTCCACAGGGCCATCTTGGGCGGTGTGCCTCCGAACAACCGAACCAAAACATTCCCCTAAGCTAGCAATCATAGGGTCTGACTTTACAACCCAACTGTTCATTGAAAGAACTGTGATCCTGATAGTCTATTTTCCCTCTTCTTTATAAGTATACGGTCTAATATTGAATAATTAAAGTATTAATATTCTGTATATGTGTTACCAATATATTGATAATTGTGCCACTAATCACAGAGGTGTAATTGAAGGGGTGACAACAGGTGTATCTCATGAGATTGATTATGGGGAGCGGCATGCCTACAGACCCATAATTATCTAAAAGAGCTACACTGTTGTCACCCCTTTGACACCTCTGCAATAAAGACCTATTCCTAACAACCTGTGGGAAACCTTGAGGCTCATCACAGGCCTCTGACTGAAATGTTTCATACCGCATGTGATGCATGCGTTTGTAAAGTTGTTACCTGAGGGAGTGTGCCGATGCACAGCCCAAAAAAAAAAAGGCAAGCGGTGGAAAACAAACACGTGTGCAAACATGGAAGCACAAACACACACACACACACACACACACACACACACACACACACACACACACACACACACACACGCACACACACACATTCACACACACACTAACACACCCACACACACACACAAATGCACGCACGCACACACACATCTGCACGCACATATGTATTCCTTTCTGAATATAGAAGTTGACAGTCCCATTCCTGTTAAAAGGACTGCCAGTGGTGGAGGTGCAGACCGTGTGGGCCAGAGTGTAGGTCAGTGCTGTCAGAAGAAGAGAGAGAGAGGAGCACAGAGAGAACCCCGACCCTATATTCCTCTGTGTCACTAGACCAGGAGCAATGCTATCGCCACCATGCAGAGTTTGTGCCGTCTTTTGAGTTATGAAAGATTCTCTTGGGCAGGTGCAGAGCGTAGACCTTGAGGTAAACATGACAACATGGCCTGGTCCCTGTTAACACTAAATGCAAGCGAAGCGATGGCCTGCACCCGGCCCAGAAGTAGCTTGTGTTTGGAATGCAGGAAGGCCCCGGCACAGGACCTCTGACCAGCAGGATTCAGAGGAGACGCACAGGGGAACAGATGGGTAGAGCTAGACTCCTTCATGTGTAGAAGCTGGGCTGAGACTGGCTATTTCTGATTTCACATTATACTTTATTCTTATTCACCTTTGCTTGCATTTCTTTTTTTTCAATTTAACATCTTTCTCTGCTGTACTACAGGAAAAAACTGCTCAAAAAGTCAAAACAAAACATACAAGATAACCTATTGATTTTAGTAACCGTCTTTGTTACACAGGGGCAAATGGATAAGATGTTGTTAGATGGGGTCAGGGTTTAAAGTTCCTTTGTCTGTAAAGCTTCTGGTTCCCATAACATACAGAGGGGGTTGTATAGAAGCTGACAGATGGAGAGCGCCCTTCAGGGGCACATAGCGTTTCATACTTCATGCATACAGATGCGTTGGGCATCTGGAACTTTTGTGCACCTTTCATGCAGTATTTGCCAAGACCACAGGAGGCAGTGGCTCCACAAAATATCAAGGGTAAGTTGTTGCTAATCAGAAAGGTATGAATAATTGCAAAACAGTATATATGGGCTGTGCCAAATATATAAATGTTAGTGCACATGCTTTAATAGGATAGAGCTCTTTAAAGTTAAATAATCCTGTATCAAGAATCAGCACAATTTAACCATACGATCATAAATCTCTATTTTAATGTCATTATTTTACTTGATATGACTTATTTGTTAAAAAAATGAATTAAAATGCATGATGGTTAAACAATCAGAAGAGAAACAGCCTTTACCTCAACCTTAAGCCTCCATTTTGACTGCAGGAAACATTTTGCTACTGATGTTGTACTACTGAGTAGTACAGAGTAACACTCTGTGTAACATAGAGTAACTCAGAGAGTAACGCACAAAGGGGTTCAAGTCCTTTGCGGTCTTGAAGGTTTTCTCTCTACATGGTGATGTTTAGCAGTAGTGCATGGCCTTTTCCTACTGCCATTCTGTCCATAGTTCACCAGAAGGATGGTTCAGCAGAGTTTGTGGTGGTGATATGATGGCTGGCCAGTATGGAGCTGATAATGCTGAAATATGATCAGTCAGTTTGGACTGCAGTACACCGTCGACCAACCGTCAACACCCTACATCTCCAATGTTTATCTCTCTCTCTCCCTCTCTCTCTCTCTCTCTCTCTCTCTCTCTCTCTCTCTCTCTCTCCCTCTCTCCCTCTCTCTCTCTCTCTCTCTCTCTCTCTCTCATTCTCTCTGTGTATGTACAGTATGTTTGTAAATATATTTATATATTAACATGTATATACATGTATCTGTCTCTCTAGATTAAATAGATCATACTTTTCTGGTGCAAAAAACGGTAGAAAAAAGGTTAGAAGTTTATCCAGTGATTTTACATCTTTGGTCAGTTCAGGCAATATCATTAAAAGCACTTGGACATGCACATCCGTCACTGACACTTGTGTACACACACACACATACACACATGCATATAGACACCAATGTGATCACACCCACTCACATAAATTAAATAATCATTCATTAAATTAGAAACATGTGACTCAATTCGATCAGCAGTTATTCCGTTTATTTTTGTGTGGGTGTGGGTGTGTGGGGGTTTGTATGCATGTGTGTTTGTGGGTGGGATGACGGCTGTGTGTGTGTGTGTGTGTGTATGTGTGTGTGTGTGTGTGTGTGTGTGTGTGTGTGTGTGTGTGTGTGTGTGTGTGTGCGCGTGTGTGTTTGCATGTTTGTGTGAGTGTGTGTGTTCATGTGCGTGCATGTGTGAGACAAAAGGTAAGGAAAGTTCCATGGTAATGTAGACAATGTAAAAACATTGCACCCAGATTAGGATCCACTAGCTAGAGAATATATCTTTCTGAAGGTCAAATTCACTATATTGGTCCCTGCTTTAAAGCTAGTGGGCACTAAAAACCAAATCTAATAACTCAAAGCCAGTGTTGCTTTGTCTGGCTACTCAAAACAATTTGCCTATGACGTTATGGGTAAGGACTTTAAATGGATTCCAGATTCCTCATTGTATATATATATATATATAGGCTGAATCCAACTGTGAAATAATGTCATGTGGAATTTCCCTCTCTCTGCATCTCCGTCTGCCCCTTGTCTCCCAAATCCCTCCATGAATCGATTCCATTGATCCCAAAAGTTCCAGTTGACCTTGTGCAGAGAATCCATAAAGGTTGGATCCATTTTATAATATTACCTCAAGGTTAAAACACTGCATGTCAGGAGGGTCCACAAGGATGGAATGGTTCCATAAACCACCTTGTGTTGCGTTGACGTGGAATTATAACTGAGTCTTTACTGCTTCTACTGCAAGACCATCAATTTAAGCCCAATTAGACCCCTGCCCTCCTTCCTCTCCACACACACTAGCACAGACATGCACAAACATAACACTCAGAAATGCCAGTGGTGCCACCTACCCTTGCATCAATTTCCACTCAATTAATATACAGATTCTGCCCGTCTCTCTCTCTCTCTCTCTCTCTCTCTCTCTCTCTCTCTCTCTCGCTTTGTCTTCATCACTATCTCTCTCCGGGTATCAGTCTCTCACCCACCCCTGGCCCTTCATGGCACGCCAACAATTAATCTCAGATTAGCAAGGCCAAACAGCACCAGGTGTTCAATTAGTTACTTGTTTGTGCTGCGTGTGTGTGTGTAAGGGTGTCTGTCTGTCAGTCTTTGTATATGAACGTCCGTTTGTGTGTGTGTATGAATGTCTTTGTATTTAAATGTGCATGTGTCGGTACGCGTACATGTCTATGTCCATTTGTATGTATAGTGTTTGTGTGTGTGTGTGCACACGTGATGTGTGTGTGTGTGTGTCAGTATGTTGGTGTGTGTGGTGTTAGCTCACACACATGTGTTAGGTCCATAGCCAGCGGTGTATTTCTGCCACCTTATAAATCACAGCCTATTAGCCTCCCTAGGTGGTGAGTCACAGAGCGTCTGACACAGGGACTCATGCTGCTAGGGCAAAAACAGCTGCAGCAGGATCACAGCCTCCCTCCTCTTTACTATAGAGGACATCTACAGCCTGGCTTTAAACACCAAGAAAAGTATCAGCCGCGTCAAAATGTTTCTGTTCTTAATCCAATGCACAAAAGGAAATTACTTTTACCTTAACATCTGAGGCAATTAAAACGGATTATAAACAAAAAACTGAAACTTGAACCTGAAAATGAAGCCGAAATGTGTATCAGCATGAAGTCATTTAAAAGTAATTTAAAAGTGAAATGAATTGAACTGTTTAGTTTCATTATCTAAACTTCAGGGGAAAACAAAGTGTGTATGTGTTCGATGTCGGTAAAGATCTCGAGCAAAGTGATCCTACGAAAACATGACAAAATTATTTTTATAGTGATCCGTCTTAAAGCTAGGGTAGGCCTTTTATTGCTTATTCATTATTTGTTTGTTTTACTTGTTGATATTGACCTTAAATCCCGTCCTTAAATCAATAAATCCAATGTTTTGATGCTCCAAAGAAAAAAGGTATCCGATGCAAATGATTAGATTAGATTAGATGGCATATCTGTCTGTTTACCTACTCGTCTGTCTACCTACCTGTTTGTCAACCGGCCTGTCGGTCTACCTACCTGTCGGTCTGCCTACCTACCTGTCTGTCTACCGCCTGTCTACCTGAGCGTTCTCTTGCAATGCACTAATTGTGCATGACCACAGTCTTCCAATAGGCTAAGCAGGTAGCCTAGCCTTCTGGAAGGCTCCTCTCCATTTGCATTGATTAAGCAAGCAAGCTAGTCCCGTGTTCTTGGGAAGATGCTTTGGAGGAAATCCTGGAGGGGCGAGCCTACTCTGGCTAGTTACTCCAAATTGCCTACCCTACCGTTTGATTCCAGTAGTCTGAGATAATTCACTTCATCATTCCAAACTAGAAACTTGCTTTAATTACAAGAAACACTAAAGTCAATTTAGATAAAATAATATTTTACACAAATATATGACACACTTATCTGTGATCATTTTTATCTTCCTATACTTTGAATTTATAATTCTCTGCTCAGTTCTTTTCCCAACTGTAAGATAGGGAATGTATGAAAGTTTTTATTGTGTAGCGTTAAAGATTGATCTTTGAGTCTTTGTTAAACTGTCTCTAGCAAAGCATGTGGACATGCCCCATAGCAAACTGTTATTAGAAAGGCTTCTCATGCTTAAATAACCTGTGGTGTAGAAGTGGGCGGGAGGAGGGGGAGATAGGGCTGTGAGCTCAACAGCGAGACAGAGAGAAAGTGAGGGAGAAAGACAGAACGTCAAAGGAGGGAGAGAGGGAGGCAGATGAACAGGGGAACAGCCCAAAACAAAAATAGAAAGAGAGGGAAAGAGAAATGTGAGTAGGACCTCATTGGCATGGATTATGCAGAAGAACAAGGTGTGCTCCTCAGAAGCTAGTAGGTGAAATGTAGTCAGCTGAAAACATAAATAAAGTGGGGAAAAAAGGAAAGGAGACACATGAACGCGCCGCTGCATGTCAAGGTTAATGCATTCTTGACAAGGAGCAATTTGTCCTGCTGGTGACAGGGATCCCTGCTTTAATACTAAAACTGAGTTAAACACAAAGCCTTTTACCTAAGACCCCACTTGATATTCATTTTGACACAGGATAATTGGAGGATGTTCATTTTCCTGTAACTTTGTCGCTGCAATATGTATTGTGCATGGGCACTCAAAGCAATGCATGCCAGTATGCAATGCTGTAACACACCGATGGCCCCGTGTTGAAAAGGTCATGTCCGTTAATATCCTGAAGAATCAGTGAAACTGAATTTCACAATCACATCATTTTACAATCACATATCTGTGATTGTAAAATTCTGTGATTGTGAAATTCTCTGAACGAGTCATGAGATTAATGCACTGCAGCACCCTGTACATTGCTCAAGTATTCTCATGGGTGACTGTTATACAGACCAGCCTGTCCAATAGAGGAAGAGATAAGGACTATGAGGGCTATAGTGGGACAGCGGTCCCCTCTTCCTCTCGAATGACCCAACTTTCCCCTCACCCCTCCTGAACTACGGTGCTCACGTACGGCTGGACTCAGCGCCACTTCTCCTTCTGATTGGCACCGATATCTAACATCTGCTCTTCAGAAGGAGGCAGGTCCAGCCCAGCTGAGGAGTTTTCTGACCTTTCTCTGCAAGGCCCCAACTGTCAACACTTAATATTAGGCAGGATTAGCCAAAGGGCATAATTGGATCAAAGGAAGTAGAAGTAATAAACATAATGACATATTTAGTTTGTGATGAATGAATTCACGTCAGAGAGCTGGGAATGGTTTTGCATGGAGATTGTGTTCTTTTTTCTACCAGGTTGTTGTGTTACCTAGTGTCATTAGTGTAATTAGTGTCACCTAGTTTCATTAGTAAATGATTCATCTCGTTGGGATAAATGGAAATATTTGCGGAGGCAAGAGGGAGATAATTGTTTCAGCTCTACTGACTCAAGGAATCCAAACCTAGTGAACTTTAGTAGTGTGAGTGAACTCCCTGTTTCAGCTCAATTCAAACACAATGAGATTAAAAGAAAATGTGTTATTGGAGGGGACAGATTATCTCTTCTTCTTTGCTTTCTGTGTGTCTGTCTAATTTGGACCATATCCAAACCTACTTAGCATCGTACTCATCCTCTCTATCAATAGTGATTGTATGTTTTAACATTGTTTCCCAGGTCAAAGTTCATAATATGCAAGCAGGCAGAAAACGTCCAAAATGCAACTTGGGAGCTCTCTCTTTTTCTCTCACCCGCTCTGAAAAAACTTCACTCTCCTCCTGGTTCCCCTCCTCTTCCCTTTCTCCCCATTCCAAGTTTTAGTCCTGCTCAAACGAGGTCCTTTCATGTTCCCCACATCAGTTCTTTTACAGCTTGAGTCTGTCAAACAGAGACATGTTTTCCTTGGACCCTCAGCATTGAGCCATTTCCTGGACATAAGTTTGCTTCTCTTCTTTGTTCCCACTTGTCCTCGCCGTAACCTCTTCTCTTTATGGGGTTGGAGTAGGCGTAGCTACCTCTAAAAATCTAAAGTAATGGCGCGCGCGTACAGTATTCAAGCATTCAGTATATCCCTACAGATGGGATAAGCTCATGGCATAGTATCATCATCATGTCTATTTGTTAAGATTCATGCATGCACATACTGATGCAATTACCAAAAGAGATGTATGTATGGCCCGTCTGGCCAACCCAGCACGAGAACTCTTCCCCTGCCTCAACCTATTGCCCTGCTCCAGACCACGCCTCCTAGCTCTGTCTCTTCCCTTTATGTTTATATATTTCCCTGTCCCTTATCAATAAGCCGTCCTTTATTATCTGTCTCTGCTTGCATCAACAGAGTGTCCTCACTCACAGATATAAAAGGTGTGTTTGTTCATCCTTTCCATCCTACGTTTTCCTTTACCCCTCATTCTGTTTTTCTTTCCAGCTTCAGTTTCCCGTTTGTTTTCTTTTGGCTCCCTCCCGGCGGAGCAGCATTCCAGCGGCTCTCCAGACAGGAAAAGGCCCCCGCAGCCGATGTCTATTGGGGGAGAAGCGGGGGCATGCCACGCCAGTGTGGTCAGGTAGAATTACCAGTAAGTAGGGCCCGATGCCAGCAGAGGGCTTGAGCCATTCCCTGGTCGTTAACAACATGAGGCGTTCACGCTGCTCCAGGTTAACTGCTCTCAACCTCAGAAACTACTACATGTTATTAGGTCAGATGCAAATAGAGCTAAGGAACAAATTAACAAACACAAATCCATAAAAACAGATTCTTGTTCTCTCTATAATCATTTTGAAACTTCCAAGCACTAATATATATATATATTAGTATATATTAATATATCACCTACCCAACTATAAAAATCAAGACAAATATGAATTTCTGTGTTTTTTGTGTGTGTTTTTGTGTGTGTGTGTGTGTGTGTGTGTGTGTGTGTGTGTGTGTGTGTGTGTGTGTGTGTGTGTGTGTGTATGCGTATTTTGCAGTATCTTATTTCAGTCTTTATTTCAAATGTTGAACTACTTTCCGCTCTACGCATGGCAGCTATTTATTGAGACTTTTGCATTTGGTAAACCAATGATACCAGAATAGCTTCATCTAATGGTTCAGTATCACCTCTGTATCCGTTTACAACATAATACTAACATCATGTCATGATCATAAGGCAATGAATGAAACTAATTTGGTGCCAGGCAAAGAATGTCAGTGTATCTGTTCCATTGGCAAATTATTACATTTTTGGTATTTGAGACTTTGCATGTTTCTCATAGGGGGTCTCACAGGAATCTGTGAAATGACCACGGACGCTTAACTCATACGTTTCACTGAGTCGACCATGGGCCGACTCAGTGATTCTGTGCTGGCCTCACGGAATCACTTAAATTGTCCGTGATATGCCTACGGAATTTGCTCCAATGCCAGTTAATGACACTCATATTCCGTGGCACACACACTGATCCCCGTCTCAACGACCGAGTCGACCACGGTTGCTTAGAGAGCAACTTTCAAGTTAATTGTATAACTTAATTCATACAGAATCTTGTATGAAAATGTCAATTTAAAAATGAATACACAGGAATGCAAATGTTTTACAACACCCAAGTAGTCGGAGTGTTGGGAAGAGAGAAAAGAGCTTGTCGTTATCGTTGTAGTTGAGTAGGTTTGAGTTGTCAAAATGGTTAATTCTTGTGTTTGTTTTGGATGCAACAACTCCAACTTGTCTGGCCATCGGGTCCACCGATTTCAACAAGAAAGAAAACCATTTCCGTGCTTGGATACGTTTCGTCCAGGCAAAGAGAAGCAACTTCGCTGCCTCCTCGGTGACGAGATACACGGTGTTGTGTGAAAAACACTTCACACCGGACAGCTACAACCAAGCAGATCTGATGGAATTGCGCCTGGGATTTTGACAAAGAGAGTGGGTTCGGCTCGCAAATGGAGCTGCGCCATCTGTGCATCCAAGTCTACCAGCAACATCTTGCGAGAGTGATTCTAGCACTAGCAGGGAATCTGCGCGCCGAAAACGGGAGCTTTGCACAGTAATTCTTATTGTGTTGCCTCTCCATGCATTCATTTAATTTTCTTACATTTATTTCTTAAATAATTATATGTAAAACGGGATGTGGATAATTACTTTACAGTTGAAATTAGCTAATGTATAAATTCATATTATTCGGCCGTTTTAGTTTTGCGACGATGTCACTTCCGGTTTAGTCACTTCCGTTGACGTATCTTCCTGTTAGACCGTGTAGTAGGAATGGCAGACATTAGTTTATTAGCCTAAAATTTTTTTTAAAAAAAGAATGCATACAATGGCACTGAATTTCCTGTGCAATGACAAATAAATCGAATCTAATTTAATACATTTTACCAGTACAGTATGTTTCACTATGAATTTATTCATCGTCTTCCAAACGGGGCCACTGGAAACCGTTATATCCTTGTCCTTCTCCTGCAAACTGCCTCCTTATTGCTGCAACAACACATGAAGGTATGGCTTTCCTGATGTCCCTGCCTAGAACTCCGTACGCCCAGCGGACAACCTGCCTCTATGCTGTGTATCGGAACTGTCTGGTGGAGATGGGGACATAATTAAATTTTGATCATACCATGTTTTCATAGTAAACAATTTCAATAGTAAATATTGCATGTCCTGTTGGCTGATATTCTACTGTACTACACAACACCAAAGTTGTTTTTATAGGAAGTAAATGGAAACCTCTGATTTTATCAGTTTTGAGATACACCCCATCCTCCATTTATGCACAGTACAGGCGGTCAATTAGATGCAATTTCTCTGCATGCCTTACACCCAGTATCTGCATGTGATAATAAAATATCCTTGTCACAATGGCGATATTTACATGAACAGCATATTCCCGTCCTAATCGGAACACTAACTGCTTTCAGACATGTCCTCCGCAGTACTGTATATGCTATCTAATTTACAGCTATAGCTAAAGCTATAGCCTACAGCATTCATTTAACATCTGGGATCTAAAATAAAAAAAATGAAGACACATGTTGCTGGTGACAATCTACATGGATGCTTAAAAAACAACAAAGTTTAGCAATATTACTAAATATATTACAAATACTGCAACATGACGACAACATTAGCCACCATTAGCTATAGCCGTGGACACTCACCAAGACACCTGCCCAATTCTCCACCGATTCCCCTCACACCACAACTCTATCTCTCTCCTCTGTCCATTGACCCTTCCCCTTACCTTTGCCTGACCCCTCTCTCGCCTAGGCGGCTCATAATTGTATGGCAATGGCCCATCCTAAGAGCTGACATTAACTCCTACTGCAATCCCTTCACTGTCTGACTCCATTACGAAGAGATGATGTTTACCTGTCGTTGCGTCATTTCCGATCACGTCCGGTCGGAGCGTTTTTGAGACGCAGAAGTAATTTTACTCACAATTTCTTTCAAAAACTTTATAAGTACACATTTATGATTAATTCATTCACGCAAATCGAGTTCCTACATTATTTATCTACACGTTCATCACAAGGGACTTCAAGTTGAAACATGTCCTTTAACTCAAAATCCGTGATGGCCTCACGGAATCACTTAAATTGTCCGTGATATGCCAACGGAATTTGCTCCAAGGCAAGTTAATGAAACTCATTCCGTGGCACACACACAGATCCCCGTTTCAAGTCAACCTGGTCTTGCAGGGATCCGTGAAATGACCATATATATATATATATATATATATATATATATATATACATATATATATATATCAGTGGCGGCTGGTGGTTTTAAAGTGAGGGAGGAAGGACTGCGCGCTTGGTTGCCATTGGCCTGCTTGCACCGTTGGTGCATGGTGGCATAAGAATGTGAGACCCAAGTTGTTCCAGGGTGTTTTGGTTAACTAGAAAATAGCAGGGAGGGATAGTTATGTGAATAAAATTGATACCAAGCTACCAGTGGCATCACTGTAATTTGAAAGCTGGTGGGCAGCATGTCTTTGAAATGGAAAACAAGGGCAGAAGGAAAGGGTGCAAAGCCCATTAGTCAAATCAGGCCTACTCAATATTTGTAAAAGTAAATAAAAATGTCTGGGCCTATCATTGGGCCCATTTTTGCCCTCAATGACTGAAGTTATTGGTTGTCATTTAGCTATGTTTATTTTCAGTTACAATTCTTTTAAGAAAAGACTCAAGACCAAAAGTGCTGCCATTTAAAATGCATCATGCTCTGAATCATTCACTAACATAATTTCCACAATATGAAACAGAACGGTCAGTGTAACAAACTAGTAAAAGAACAATAACATTATTTCAAACAACCTGATCTAAAGGCATGGTGCCAAGCAAGGAAAGTCGGATAGCAGCCCCAACGTAATCTTGACACTTGTCGTGGCGTTTGGTTGCCCTATCAAGATTTTTCACATCAGTGAAACCATCAACAGCCCACGTTGGAGATTTGCCATTATTCAAAAGCAAACAGGGCCAGCAATACAGTCGATTGCTAGTAATGCTACCAGTAAGCCATGAATACCTAGCAAACCATGTAGCACTCACAACACTGACGTTGCCATTATTTTTGGTGATCTTGATTTTGGGTATCTACATACATACATACATACATACAGTTTTTCTATGGTCACTAACTTAGCACTGTATCTCAATGGAGGGAATGCTTTGTGTAATAAATCATGAACAATGTACTGTTTCCAATGTTTCCATTGTACACTTTATTTGCAAATGTTAGAATCTCGCTATCGTTCAGATGATTTCACTTGCTTTGCGTCTCTTAGATTGAGCGGCAATGCAGAGCCGCTCAATCTAAGAGCCGCTCTATCTTTTTAACCAGCCTAACGTGGTAAAAGTAGCCAAATTGGGTTGGAAATCTGCCCAATCTAGCAACACTGCTCAACAGCAAGGGGTCCTGCTTATTGGTTGATAGCGCAGCGCGAATAGATTTTTGTGCAAATCAGACCCCTTAAGGTCACACCCACTCAGAGGAGGACTTTCCTCCTCTCTCCCATTGAAACCCATGTTATTCACCTGCCGCCAGTACTTTTGGGGAAATGAATTGGAGTCAATGGAGGCTGAGGTAGAAGTAATTGTCAATAGGCGATATGGGGTGCTAATGTCCATTTACCCAGGGAAACGTACATTACATATACAAAGGCATTAAAGTAGTCATATTTAAGGGCATTCATTCATTACAGTAGTCTGGGCAATCTACATTTTTTATTCTCAACAATGTCAAGGAGAATCTTCCTCCCTCTCCTCACTGGAGAAGCCTCCACTGATATATATATATATATATATATGGATGAAATTCATATTGACGGTATGGCACTATATCCCTATTCTCGCCCATGCACCCATCTTGAATTTAATAGACCATTTTCGTTGCTTCGAGGAGGTCTGGTGGTCTCCGTATATAATATATAATAGCCCTAAAGGAAGTTTAAATAAATAATTTTTTATACTTCCGTTGGCAGATTACGGATAATTTAAGTTATGCCGTGAGGCCACCACAGATTTTGAGTTAAGCGCCCGTGGTCGACTCGTTCGTTGAAACGGGGATCTGTGTGTGTGCCACGGAATATGAGTGTCGTTAACATGCATTGGAGCAAATTCCGTTGGCATATCACGGACAATTTAAGCTATTCCGTTACGCCAATTTCCGTGATATGACCAAGGATTTTGCTCCATTGCAAGTTAATGACACTCATATTCCGTGGCACACACACAGATCCCCGTCTCAATGACCGAGTCGAGCACAGGTGCTTAACTCAAAATCCCTGGTGGCTCACGGAATCATTTAAATTGTCCGTGATATGCCCACGGAATTTGCTCCAATGCAAGTTAATGACACTCATATTCCGTGACCAGCCTGTCCTCTCAGAAAATACGACCACATAGGTTTGTTTGTTGCGCCACAGATTACAACCCATTGGAACGTATCCAAAACGAGCGAACAAGGGCCTCTACAGGTTGCGGGAGGTAATAGGATATTTTTCTGTGAAAATGGCGGACATACATTTTATTCTGGGTGGAAAATATGATATTTTAGTATAGTTACGCCATTAAAAGTTTATGTAAACATCTTTAGCAAGAAATGTGCATTTTACCTCCGTAATCTTCGCTCAGTGAATGTGAAGGATGTTTGGTTTGATAGTTATGACGAAGAATATTTCAGGTCTCGACAGAAATATAATAACATGGTTGCTGTGATGGTTGCTATGGAGACTGAAACCAGCAGCTCGCATGCCGCTTAAATCATGGCTATAAAACCATTGTCTTTGCTGATTATGTTATTTTATGTAACCGTGTAATGATGTTATTTTATTTAACAACTTTAAAAAAAACTTTAAGCCCTGAAGGAAAAGATAATTCACCGCCGGAAGTCGGGAAGGCCCATGCAAGTGAACGGAGCGTTCCACAGCATTGAGAAGAGCCGTGTAATAAATCAATACATTTATATATATATTTATTTATTTATAATATACAGAGACCACCAGACTTCCTTGAAGCAACGAGAATGGTCTATTCAATTCAAGATGGGAGTATAGGGATATAGTGCCATACGGTCCATGGCCATACGTCAATATGAATGTAATGATGTGACATGCCTAAGTTTTTTGGTCTTTTCTTTTCTATAGAGTGGTGAAGTCACGCCCCTTCCGGTAGAGCCCATGGGACCTATGAGATCGAAAAATATGTATGGGTTTCAATGGAGAGAAAAAAATGATCATCTGGTCCCAGTCTTTATATGCCCCGGATTACACATATGTTGTTTGGGGATTTAAATGATAATTTTTCATGTCAAGAGTTTGACCGTTTATTGTGCAATTGTTCAGTTAAAGGCTGTACAGAAAACACAATGAGAAAGATTACATGTCTCGTATGTGCCGTCACGCTCCCTGCGACTGGCGTGGACAAGACCGACAATCTCCCCATCTGCATAACTGAAACTCCCCACATGCCCCAACTTATAATGGTTTTAACCTCTTTTGATGCTTTTATCCTACCCTTGGAACATTATCAAACTTCTTCACGAAAATGTTTAGTTTTCTTTGCATGAAAAATGATCATGTAAATCCAAATACAACATATGTGTAATCCGGGGCAGATAAAGACTGGGACCAGAAAATAATTACTTTCCCTCCATTGAAACCCATTCATATTTTTCGATCTCATAGGTCCCATGGGCTCTACCGGAAAGGGTAGAAAAAGAAAAAAAAACGGAAAGAGTGACTTCGCCACTCTATGGGCCTGCGTCCACGTCATGTGACTCATGGTTGCTATGATGGTTGCCAGCCCCCTCTGTTCCTCATGGCTCCAAACCATGTGGGCAGCAAAGGAGCTGCCGACATATCATTGTTTTTGTCGTAAACTAGGGTCCGCTGGTTAGGAAATAGACAGATAGGCCTATTCCAAGGTTTCCTTCAAAAGACACCTTGGAATATGTTTCTATTTTCCGCAGTTTAGACTTGTAACTAATGGTTACTTTTTTAATGAACTCTTTTTTTTTAATCGCTGTCTGGTGGCTTGTTACGTCACTCCGAGAGATGCACACCGGTTTTATAGTAACACAGCCTATAAACTATTCTTGAAAGCAAAACCCCAAGCTCATTGATTTAACGAGGCACGGTTATTTGAAACAATTAATTAAATATGTGTGAGAGGTCATTCCTCCTCCCGAGTGTGCTTCCTATGTCTAGTGTACCCCTACTGTCCACAAGCACCCCACCCCCCCCGCTCCCCATATGGATATGGAGAATTGTTGCCAGGTTCCAGTGGTGGTGGTGTCATATATATGAAAGAGGGCATTCAAATATACTACAATGAACAATTAGGAGGCCGTAGCTCTAAAAGAAGTGATGCAATAGGTGACTGGGTCAAGGACATTAACAAGTAAGCTGTAGACCTGGGGTCTCTTGTATATCAAAGCGGGTCTCAAAGGACACATATCATTATCCACCTGAGGGCTCCAGCCCTACAGGAAAGAGAGAGAGGTGTAGGGTGAGAGAGAGAGAGAGAGAGAGAGAGAGAGAGAGAGAGAGAGAGAGAGAGAGAGAGAGAGAGAGAGAGAGAGAGAGAGAGAGAGAGAGAGAGAGAGAGAGAGTGGGAGAGAGAGAGGTGTAGGGTGAGAGAGAGAGAGAAAGGTTTAGGGTGAGAGAGAGGGAGAGAGAGATGTGTGGGGTGAGCGAGGGAGACAGAGGTGTGAGAGAGAGGGATAGAGAGAGGTGTAGGGTGAAAGAGAGGGAGAGAAAGTGGTGTAGGGTGAGAGAGAGGGAGAGAGAGACAGAGGGGAGGGGGGAGAGAGGATGAGGGGGATG
>NC_136935.1:22042852-22155352 GCF_949987615.1 Pollachius pollachius
CCATTCTCATTCTCCGTACTCATTGTCTGCTACTGTATTATTTTATCTCTTTCTAACTAGATAGATGGAAATTCAGATTGATCTAAATCTTTCTAGTGGGCCGTGGTCACAGTTAATAATTTATCAGTACTGGTAGTATATCAGTACTGGTAGTGTACCAGTACTGGTAATGTATCAGTACTGGTAATATACCAGCAGATGACATTGTACCAGGGCTGGTAATGCACCAGTAATGGCACTAAGATTAGTAATGTACCAGTGCCGATTATGCACTGTGGCCAGTAATGCACCAGTGCAGTTAATAGATCAGTTCTGGTAATGCCCCAGTGCTGGTAATGCACCAGTGCAGGTTCAACCAGTTCTGCCCCGATTTGGTACATTTGGTTGCAGAATCCTACAGAAACAACCAGAAAGGGAAGGCATGGCTGGTCCTTGTGTTGTTAAGTTACAGCACAGGGGGCACACTGGGCTTATGCTGATAGAATGCAGTTCTTAGGAGCCTCAGAACACAATGTTCTTTGGAGCCCATCTTCATGGTCTCAAACAAGCGCACCAGGAGCCTTAACTCCAGTGAAGTCCACAAGCTACCAGGAGTCTGTATGCATGGATGGTACTTGTATGTTTTCTTACATTTCTCACACAGGTAGTTAAAATCTAATTGGATTTAATACATTACGTAAATGCAAATACATAATACCCGTTGCCTGGTGAGCTTTTTTCTATTAAGCTTTGTTTGTTTTATAAAACAGGTTGTAATAAATTGTACAAAGGCTTGTCTTTTGCTGGAGCATGAAAGTGTGAGTGGTGGAGGCAATGGCATCAAAAACATCTGCCGTACGTCTCCTGGTGATGAGTAAGAGCTCCCACTTAAAGAACGCATTGCTGGCTTACAGGGACTCAACATTATGCATGACAATAGTTGCCCTAATTCATCAGTACAGTTTCAATATGCAGCAGACAAGCATGAGTGAGTCTAAGAATGATACAATTAGTTCCATTACATTTGAATAATCGTTCAGATTTTTTACATTTTAACATCTTTTTAACATTGAGCATATTAGCATTTAGAACGTTTAAAACACACAGATTCAGCACTATATAGGTTTAACAGTACTGCAGTTTTAGTCAAATTGGTGGGAATATTGCATTTTGAAAATGCACTTTGAGATTAACTAGAACAACATACACTATTATTACTGTGATCCTGTTGCATAAGTTAATTAGAAAAAATATGTCCATTCAATCAGCTCATATGAATGATACTTCTGACCTTAATAGGCCTGATGAAGCCTATGTTTAAGCTCTGCCATCCTGTTTGATGTAGCCATTTGATTTCCTCTCACCAAACCATATCTTTCTTGTCACTGGTCTTATTGCAGTGAATTCTCTTTCATATATGAAGTACATTCAAACCTTCTCCATTCCATATTGTGTGTGTGTGTGTGTGTGTGTGTGTGTGTGTGTGTGTGTGTGTGTGTGTGTGTGTGTGTGTGTGTGTGTGCGTGTGTGTGTGTAGGTGGGTGTACATGTATCTGGCAATATATGTGTATGGATTAGATTGTTTTGTTCTGTACTACAAACACATGAACACCTCTGGAAATGAGAAGAAGAAGCAAGCAATCAGTTTCCAATCAATCCAAGCAGGAGCCTGGGTCACTAATCAGGGCTGAGCCCTGCGTGCTGTATGAGAAGCGTAGCACCATGCCCTGAGAGAGGCTGCTTCGGGCGTGCTTCAGCCACTTAGCGAAAGGTACCTCCACCTGCGCCTGGCAAAATGTGTTCTGCTGCAAAATGGAAATCCAGGCGCTGCGGGCGTGTGATCTGTGGAGCTGAGGATGATAGACGTCGGCTCTGGGTCCATGTTTCTGTGCTCGCTGTTTATTTGAGGTAGCAACAACAACACGTTATGTCAGTTCATGCTGTTGGGTTTCCGTCATAAAAGAGAAGATTTAACAGTTAAAAACACCAACTTCCCTCTACTCAAGCTGCCAATCTTATTATCATTGTAATGTCATGAATCTAGTTACTGTTGCTACTAGCAGTATAACAACAGTAAGTCAGTCAAAATGTTTTTATAAGCCTTTTGTTAAAAACTAATCATTACCAAAACATGAAGGGACATTAGATAGATTATTAATCAGAGCTCAGTCCACCAATCTAGTGTACTGTACCAACGGTAGAGCTATCCATCACACATCTGTTAGGACACTGACACACACACACACACACACACACACACACACACACACACACACACACACACACACACACACACACACACACACACACACACACACACACACACACACACACACACACACACACACACACACACACACACACACACACACAACACACACACACACACACACTAGGTGGGCTTTTTGTAAAAGCTTTTTGTAAAAGTCTACAAAGACAATATAATGGATGCAACTTCCTTGAGTCTTAACTTACCTCAGTAACACACATTGTGGTGCTGATGTGGGGAATAAATCTATTCCATCCCTAATTTTCTAAGTATTTTCATCCATCTGAGTATAATGTTAATCCCTCCTCATGGCTTGCCCTATTCTCGCTCCTCTCTGACTGTGTTGTACACGTCCTCGCTATACAACCTAAGTCTATTTCTCTTGGGCCCTTCACCGCAAACTAGTGCCTTCTCCCAAAATCCATGAAAACAAATCCCCAACTGGGCCTCAGAATGCACATAGTATGACCTGCTGCTATATGGAGAGGAGGAGTCAAAGAATAACACATAGTTTAATGTGCTGCTTCATGGAGGGACTAGAGAACATACTATGACCTATTAGCAGCATTAGCACCATGACAGCTTGCTTCTGATCTTGTTCCGTCATTCTTCTAAAGACAACGTCTTTTGGAAGACAATCTGTATATCTCTTTAACTATGTTTTCCTCTTTTACAATGAACACAACAATAATGAGCACATCCAGCGTCAACTATATTCGAGCCGCCACGAGACCAACTAGAAGGCAACATACGCATCGCCTTTTATTTTCTCCATGATATCAGAAACAGAATGCCAGGTTTGACTTCTATTTCACAACATGAATTTCAGAGGAATCAGGAGGCCAGGGATCCAGAGCGAGCTGACATCAACACAGCTGAGCGGCTTTATGGACTCCACAACCTTCCATCTCTTCTCTGCAGAGATGGCGGTCGCCAATTTGCATTCCCCATTAAAGCTCCACCTGGCTGGTAGCACATCTTCTCATGGCCTCCGCTCTATCACACACATCATCTGCAGAGAAAGATAATGCACCAATAATAGTGAGTCTCTTCCTCCCTCACAAAAGAGAAGGGTCTGTATGTCTCAGCTGAACACACACTTAACACACAATTAATTTCTGAATATCTGTTGTGATTCCTGTTTTTTTCTAGCTTTGAAGAATGCCTGTGTGAATCCGGCTTTATCAACAGGGAAAGCGACATTATTTCGATAATGACAGTGAAGAGATGGTTGAACTCACTTGCAGGGAGTATTTATGTCACTCATGCTCTGCGTCTTTTTCTCCCTTTTTGGTGTCTTTATAGTTTACTATATGAAACGTTTTCATACATGTCCTCGCCGCATTTGTATAGAAGGAGGTTTGACCGTGAAGGTCATTCACACTTATTCACACTTCATGCCCGATATGCGGGCATCGGTGTCGCTCAGAAATCAGTAGATTCAACTGGAGGTTTAGAGCGGCGGCCTTGCAAGGGGCGGGATAAGACGTAGGGTCGAGGTTCGCAACGGGCGGGATAAGTGCGGCCCCTGTCACTCTAAGTTTGTTTTGGTTTGACCCCAGACAGCACGGAGGCAGAACGGGCAGAACTCATCGCGATCCTCTTAAATGTTGCTGCAGCGATGCATCATATATTCTGTTGCATCCACAACATCTGCATCAATCGATGAAAGATTGGAGCATGAGTAAGAGACAAATAGAAGGAACAGAGAAGAGAAAGGGGTCGCGAACCACTGCGTTACCGTAGAAAAAGAGCGTCTTTCTTTTGCTTCATTTCACATCTAACAAACACTGGGACAAATGTAGTCGATTTCTGTGTTTAACTGAGAAAACAGGGAAGGCAGGTACCCTATAATGTTCAGAGAACTGTTATAATAATTTAATAATTATTAACAAAATAATCGTTACAAGAGTAGCGTATGTGTGTGTGCGAGAATGGCAGTGTGTGTGTGAGCAAAAGTGGACAAGCGAGGAGTACAAGCGGTAGCATGTGTCCGATTACTGCAGTAATGAACGAGTCCGGTTGTGTCTGTGTAAAAGTGTTCTGTAAAGTTAGTGAAACCAAGAATAAAGTAACCATTCTGTCAAGAATCGGTGGCCGCTTCATTCCGACCATATTCTGACTCATAAGCAGACCCACTGCCGGTCAAAGTGAAGCGTTACCCCCGAGAGAACATTGGCCCTGGAGGGAACGTCTCCCCTCTGCTCCTTGACTACGGTCTGGGAGCCGGAAAGGTGAAACATAATAATACAAATAAAACTTTTTCTATACATGCGTGCAGGCTATGAACTCATGTATTGTAATTTATTGTATGATGTGTACTTATAGGGTTAAAATAACACCTATCATTTAGTGTTCACCACGAATGACTCGAAAAGCAGTGTCAACATTAAAATATTTTTAAACCATGCAGCGAACAAAAGGCAACCTGCTTATTATCGTTTAGGGTGCCACTCAATGACATGCCAATGCAGACCAAAGTGTCATCAACACGCCCACTAATGTGAAGTGGGAAATGCCAACATTCTACTGCTCATTCACATATAAGGTAATTAACATGTCCGCCGGCTAAAATACTACTTCAGGGGTAGACTTTTTTCAGGATGTCCAATGTCAGGATAAGTCGTTCAAATATACGGCCCGTTGGGAGAATAGCAGGCTAATAGCAGGCTAATAGCGGGCTGTAGGTGTATGTGTGAAAGCAGCTATAGTGTCCCTTGCCTTAACACACTCTCCCTTCCACCTTCTCCCTCCCCTCCCTCTCTGTACTATCTCAGCTGTGTCCTTCTCCCCATCTCTTTGCTCTTCTAATCCATCCATCTATCGCTTTATCTATTTACCTTTCCTTTCCTTCTCCTTCTCCTCTTTGATAACACAGCTGTCTGAGTCACTGCAGACCGTATCCGCTCCAGTCCCTGCTGAATGGACCTCATTGGTTTCCGTGGGGCGAGGGGGATTGGTGAGACAGACGGGCGGGAGGTGGTCTAACCTGACTGACAGGTTGCACCCAACTGCTGGACTGGTGGCTTGTGGAAAGCCAACGCACGGAGGCTTTCTTAGATCCTCATAAAACAGCTAAATTGAACAAATCTATGTCCATGGCAAACCCTTTTTCTGCGGTTTATGACATAGTATTGAAAAGACAAATAAAGTTTTGTTTCAAGAATGCGCTGGAGACCAGGTGTGCTTGTCCTTTCTCATTTTTTAATGTTAAACTTTTTTCGGTAACACTATACAAATAGGGCATATTAATTAACCATTTATTTAAATGAGTTAATGCTGTAATAAAGATAATTAAATAGCAATGGCATAGGTAAGGGTTTGTGTTTACTGTTAATTAACTGGTGGTTAAAGCTTAAGAACGAAAAGTGAAGTGTAAGACTGGATCGCTGTGAGCTGCTTCATAATGTTCACAATTACAAAGAATCACAATCTGATCGACACAACATATCCTCTACAAACATAGTCAAGTGAACAATAACCGTAAGTGCACATGCAATGTGTTCTTATATATCGCAACACTATTTCGCAACAAAAAAATAAAAAGCTTCCATAGAGGATAAGGAGGATAGCCTACACAAAGCCTACACAATAGCCTACACAAATCTAAATAATAAGGAAGGCAAAAGGTTAGGGGTGTGTGTGTGGGGGGGGGGGGACGATTGGAGAAATGCCTTGACTGAACAATCGTTTAGCATATGTTCACGAGGTCCCTGCTGGGGAGACGCTACATCATTCCTATCTCCGTTTTCTCAACTACACGTTGGCTCATGATTCCTTTCATCCTGCGAGAGAAAGTGAGACAGACAGTGAGGAAAAGTGGGCGGCCCTGTTGATTAAAATGAATGAAGAAAAGGTACAAAAGGATTTGTATAGAAAGTGTATGACTGTCACTTAGTGACAGCCAATCCGTTAAGCATATTATTAAGCACAACAATGAGGCTGATCACTCTCTAATGGAATCATAATTGTTCTGGTACGGCACTAAAGTATCAGTAATGAAGGCAATGGGCACAGTACCTTACAATTTTCTCTTAATTTGAACATATCCATATACTCCCTCATAAAAGCATGTAAATCACTTCAAAGTAATCAAATTCATAGTCTTTCCTCCTCATTATAGGCTTATATCGGCCCCTAAGTTATTCCACATTTCTCTGAATTCAATTATAAAAAGCAATTTTGTGGTATAGTTGGACGTATAAAGGACTTTTATCCTTTATACGTCCAATCAAACGATTGAGTCAGTTAGCAGTGAATATAAGTAAACACAGAAAGAGTCTAAAGTCTTAAATCTTTAAATGTTAGCGGTTTGGGACTGTGGCAGAATTCTCTAATCACAATTGTGGGCCACTATCCATTCCTCTGACTGCACTCACCCTCAAAAATCTGCTCATTAGAAATGACCCAGAATTGTCCCATGAAATAATTTGCATGCTCAATAGATCAGAAGAAAATAATGTTCATTCTGAAATACAACAATTCATATATTGACAAAAAAGAGGGTGGTCTCTGTGGTTATAGCACCTGGAGGATAGGCAGAGGCTTTGGACTTGTGCTGCAAATATGATCCTTTATGGTGGTATGAATAAATGTACAGAAAAGGAGTGAGTGATTGTATTGTAATTATCCTGGGGAAGGCATGATGTGGGAAGGTGGAAGAAGCACACCGCCAATTACACCAGCATTGCAGCATCAGTTACAGTGCAAGTGGGTAGAAGCACGACCAGCGTTCTAGATACATTTGTTGGTGTTTTTACATCACTGGAAAAAAAGCGAATTAAACAGAACACCATCCTTTTTTCCATTAATCATAAAAAACATAAATCCGATTTTTGTCTCGAAACAAAACCCAGATCAGAAAAACCTAATAATAATTATAAAATACATGCATACGTGCATGGGATTTATTGGTATTGGATTCAACCTATATCATTTATTTTCAGACCTTAACATTATTGTTATTTCTGTCCAATGTTTTGTCACATGCAGATGACCATTTGATCTATGTATATAAATATATATATATATATATATATATATATATATATATATATATATATATATATATATATATATATATGTACATACATAAATACATGTAAGAGCAGACGATAGAACACCGGTCAGCGTGGCAGAGTCTCAGCTCTCTGGGCTCCATGAACTGTCCCAAGGGCCTCCACACGCACACGCTACACACAGTCTGCAGCTCAACACACACATGCTACACACAGCCTCCATGGCAGCTCCCACTGCTGGGTTTATGAAGCAGTAAAAGCCTCTATCTCTCACACACACACACACATGTGGACCGCCAAGCCCAGGCTTTGCATATCGTTGACTCTCTTTTACACAGAAGAAGCAGATGTTCTCTGTGATATTACATCTGTTTCTATTACACACACACACACACACACACACACACACACACACACACACACACACACACACACACACAAACAAACACTGGAAAGAGGCTAGCTTTCAGAGTCCAAGACTGAACAAATCCGTATTACTGACTATGAGCAGAGAATAATGGAGAACTTTAAAATGCAGAGACTGAAAGAGAGGGTGAGCAGAGAGAGAGAGAGAGAGAGAGAGAGAGAGAGAGAGAGAGAGAGAGAGAGAGAGAGAGAGAGAGAGAGCGAGAGAGAGAGAGAGAGAGAATGAAAACTATTGGAGGGGAGAAAGGGAAAGAGAAAACAATTGAAAGATCGAATAAATTCAAAGAGGGAAGAGAAGGAGAGGGTGTGTGTGTGTGTGTTACATTTCATTTCAAGGGCTTTTTGCATGGGCGGCTTAATTATTCTTTGGTGCTCTGTCGGAAATGAACAGAGGGTTAGAGAAAGACTCCTGGACCGCTCGGCATGCTAGCTGGCTGGCTGACTGGCTAAGTGAATGAATGAATGGATGGGTGAATGAGGCGATGGATGGAAAGGGACTTGTCCTTTGAGTACTGCTGGAGTCCTGCTTAAAGCTTTGGTCTTATTTTTTTTTTTTTGTTGTCACGTCACTTTCGACCAAAATAAGGTTTCAGGAATATAGATATTTTGATAAAAGTTAAACAGCAATTTAGTGACTTTTTATTAACCTCATGGAGGGTCATGAGATCCGTATCTATGACTTTGTCTCAGGGTTACGTAGTCAGGCGGTACATTGAGCAGAGAAGGCATTGAAATTGCATTTTAAAGTGTTTACTTAAAATTACTTAAAAAAGCAGATTGCGCATAACTCCAACATGAAGACATAACTATTATAATATATCAAAACATGAAGGTTGTTACAAGCCTGTAAGCATGGTCATACTTCACCACCAGACCTCCCTCTAGCCTTCTACAATCCATCCCAACACTGACACAGGGAAGGCTTAAATAGGATATCCATGACCTAGCCCCAACCATAGGCCAAACCATAATCAAACATAAATAAATTAATAAAAATCGTATTGTTATTATTGTAATTAAACAGCCAACGCTCACCTATAATATATTATATCTTACTTTTTACTACTATATAATATCAGGCCTGTCGGACAAGTTACTCCAACAAGTTGGTCAGTGCGCATTTTCTCACATCGACAACGCAACAGCAGGTTGTTCATTTTCTCATATAAAAAAGGTTGAATTCAAACATCGCGCTGACTGTCATATCAACACACAAGTCACATGATCTTAAAGAGACAATGTCCCTATAACACAGAACGAAAACATGTCAATAACACAGTATGGTGAATTATGTCTATAGAGTCCACAACAAGACTACGCTTTGTTGCTAAAATGAATTATATTACTCTCCTCCTTGAGCCTCCCAAAATGTCTTGCAATATTGATATTCCCCCTCCCCCCTGCAGACTGTTTTAGTTGTTTTATTTTTATTATGTTTTGTGTGTCGAATCTCCTGATATACAATTGCGTCAAAAATGTGTGAAAACGGCTTATATGTAGAAAATTCTTATGCTTGCTTCATAACTTAAGGAGAAAATTATTATTGAGCCTCCTGAAATGTCTTGCAATATTTATTTATATCCACCCCACTGTTTTAGTCGTTTTATTTTTCTAATGTTTTGTGTGAATGCTATGTGTGACTGTAGGCTACTGCTGCCTGTCTTGGCCAGGTCACTTGAAGAGATGTTTAATTAATTGCCCTGACACCCCCACTTCTCCGTCTCCCCCTCCAACACACAAGCCTGTGCTTTATTTCACTATAGTTAGGTAGGTTGCTGCCTTAGCTGTTGTTACACTTTATTTCACTCAGGTGCTTCTGTAAATGAACACAATTTTCAGCTGTATGTTATTATTATTTTCAACAAACCGATAGTAGTTGCCATGCATTTTTTTTGCAATGCACTTTGAGCCCTGAATAAGAGTAAAAGCTATTTAATAATTGATTTGCATGCATAGTATACTACACTTTCTATTGAACAGTTACCCCAGTTAACCATAAATTGACTCATTGTACAATGTAATCCAATGCTCACACATTAGCTGCTTTCAGACATAGGTGGAAGTCCTGATATTCTCCAGCTATTCTCCTGATGGGCCGTACGTGTGAACAACATATCCTTACATTCTTACCCTGAAAATCTCCTCAATAATACTACCCCTGAGGTAGTATTTTCTCTGCAGGAAATGTTAAATACCTTATATGTGAATGAGGAATAGAAAGTTGGTAATTATCACACCACTTGAGTGGAAGCGCTTCTGCATGTCATTGAGTGGTCCCCTAAATGATAATCAGCCTGTTGCCTTTTGTTTGCAGAAGGGTTAAAAAATAGGGTTAGAGTCATTTGTGGTGAACGCTAAAAGATAGGTCTTATCATAACCCTAAAAGTACACATCATACAATAAATAATAATACATGAGTTCACAGCTGTATGCATATAGAAAATGTTTTTTTTAAATTATTATTTCCAACAGTCAGCTGAACATTATAGGGTCCCGTCCTTCTACTCCCTGTTTTTTCAGTTAAACACAGAAAACAATTACATTTGTCCAAGTGTTTCTTCTATTTGTTTCTAATTCATGCTCCAATCTTTCATCGATTGATGCTTCGGGTTCTGGGAATGCAACGGAAAATATGACGCATCATTTTAGCAACATTTAAGATGATCAGGATGAGTTCTGCCCGTTCTGCGCCCATTTTGTCTATGGTCAAATCAAAACAAACTCAAGTGACAGCGGCCACATTTATCCCGCCTCTTACGAACTTAGACCCTACGTCATATCCCACCCCTTGCAAGCCCACCCCCCTAAACCCCCCGTTGATTCTAATGATGTGTAAACTACATCGATGTCTGCATATAAATGATCAAGTGTGAATCACTCTCAGGGTTGAATCTCCTGATATACAAATGTGGCAAAAATGTGTGAAAATGGCTTATAAGTAGAATATGATTATGCTTGCTTCATAAAGTAAGGAGAAAATGATTATACTTGCTTCATTACGTAATAGGTGAATCAAAATGTTATACGTTGTGGCATCCCGGCCCGGGCCAATTAAGGACATGCAGAGCACCTGAGGAACAGGTGGAGAAGCAGGGCTTAAATAGCCTGCTTCTCCACTCATTCAGTCCTCTCCCAGACCTGGAGCTCCTGTACCGAGAGACCGGTCCTTGTGGGTGACGGGATTCCACCCACGGGGGATAGGACTGTCGATTCCTCCGAGGTTTTTTCGTTGTTGTATTATTTTCAGTATGAGACTTTGTTTGATTTTGGATTAAACATGCCTTTTTGGCTTTTGCCCAGCAAAGTTGTGTCCTGTTTGGGGAGGAGGTTGTTTGCTCACCATGCCGGGTTACCACAACGTCTTAACATTATAGGCAAAATGTTATTATATTATGCGCTCGGAAATGTGTTACATTATCGACTGGAGTTTCCACATTAAAGCTATGGGTTTAATTACCACTAGAGGTTGAGCGCACACATTGCATGCGCGGAAACTCTAAAATAGTTAAAAGTAAAACACATATATTTTCTTTGTATTCAGTGAGGGCCCCCCTGACCTGGGGACACACTGATGAGTAGGCATGAATTGAGGTGTGTTACTTCTGTATTACTGCTAGTGGCTAACAAATGCTATGGTTGTAAATGTATAACGCATATGATGAAAACAGAGGAACCCAAATGATCCTTGATGTAAGTGGTCACGATATTCACACCTCAACTGGATATTGTGCCGAGTACAAATTAGCACAGATTAGAATGATCATTATTTATTGCAGTGAATGACATGGAAAACATGCTTAGTTAGCAGGTAGTAAATGAGGAACACAGAATACAACTATATAAAACATGCACAGATGTCCAGAGGCCGTCAGCACGGCAGCGCCACTTAACTCACACTGCTGAATGGGTTTGTGATGAGAAATAAACCAAAAAAAACGGAATCCGACTTGTTATAAATCATCCATCCATGAACAGTATAATGCATGGTAAATTGCATCGATTGTAAATACAGTTTGGAAATAACACTTGATCTATAAATTGCCTATATACTTCAGATTTTCCCTCTATAAGATCCGGCCCTTCCTCGCGAAGGAAGCAGCTCAGCTCCTTGTCTAAGCGCTCTCCATCTCTCGTCCTGACTACTGCAACTCTCTCCTGGCTGGACTCCCTGCCTCTGCGATTAAGCCTTTGTAGCGTATCCAGAACGCTGCAGTGCGCCTCGTGTTCAACCTACTAAATTCTCCCATGTGACCCCCCTCTTCCTGGACCTCCACTGACTCCCTGTAGTAGCTCATATCAGATTCCAGATGATAGTATTGGCAAACAAGGTGGTCAATGGACCTCCCCTGCCTACTTAATGTACACACTTATTGTATTTTTTATTTAGTTATAGTACTTAGTTGTGTAGCCTCATATCCCTTTGCTTTGTTGTATATTGGGAATAGGTTAACCTAGCGATTGCAAGTGCTTGGCACTTGGCTCTACGAACATCCTTACCGTACCGACAGCGATATATTGTTTCACTTCTTAGGACAAATGTACTTCTTGTAAGTGGCTTTGGATAAAAGCATCTGCTAAATACCCTCTATGTAAATGCAAATATATTGCATTACATAGCACACATGGAATCGGGTTGACATTTCCCCACCAATGAATGTCTCTGGAAGCACATACTTTGAATAACATCACACAACAACACAAGCAATGCTGCCATCACTTCACTGCTATTGTGCAGAAAGTCATTAAAGAAGAGAGACATTTCTGAATGCCATGTTAATTATTTACCACAATATTAGTTCTGAATATGTTTACAGTTGTACTATTACTTGAAAACGAAAGCTTGGAAATGTCTAATGTATCTTTCTACTATAGTATTAATTCTTCAAATACAATAATATATTTAAACTTTGTGATCGAATGTCTAAATTCAATTTTCCTTCCTAATGTAAGAAAGTTTATCTCTAAAGCCTTCCACTACCACTGGTATAAGTTTACTTGTATAAATAAAGCTTTATTTTCTCTAGCTGAACACTTGGGTCCTTACACCTGACTGCTGGCTGACAACTCAGACATGCACTCACAAACACACACCCATTTACACCACTCTCTCTCCCCCTCTCTCTCACTCCACCCGACAAGCACATTTTTTCAACTTCAAAATGGTCCTTTTATCAAGCTGTCACGAAGCCATCCCACCATGGCTAAGACACAAAGGGAGGAACAAAGGTGGAGACAAAGAGAGCAAGAGCGAGAGAGTGATAGAGAGAGAGTCGGAGACAACCAGAGAGAGAGATATAGAGAGAGAATTGGATACACAAAAAGTGACACAGGCAATGAGCAAGAGAAAAAAGTGTGACAGACTCCTCGCCCACACGGAGCCTTGCTCTCTGTTCCTCAGCAGCGCTCGCTAGCGCAATGGTTGACTGACACTGCTACCACAACTTTACAAAGAAATATATAAATAAGAAATATCAGACCTTTTTCCCCCCATACCTTTATTCACTTGTTGAAAGGCTTTTAGGGTCTTTGTAGACTTTAGTAAAAGGGCTTGAGTGGAGCATAGGTGTGCAGAGCCTCCCAGCAGAGAGAGAGACTGTATGGTTACAATGTTCCACGACTCGTGTGAAGACAGAGCTATGTGAACTGTCACAGCTTCTAGCGTTCAACTTTGGCAGCAGGAGTGAGCGGGTAAAGTATTGTGTAGAGAGACGCCTCAAGACGGTGTTTCTCATTGGAACCATACAGTGTGCTTATGTTCTTCCATCTTTGATGAGGAACAAGGACTTTTTGAAACTTTTACTTCTTTGGGAGTTTGGGTTAGAAGGTTATTGACTATTCGTTAAGGTTATAGTCCATTCAGGTTTTAGTTGAAATTGAAGGTAACAAATACAGTTAATAAACAGCTAAAACTGTAAGACTATTTGTGAGGCCAAGTTACTGGAGCTGAAACCTACTTCAATCCTGATGAGTCAATTTTACAATAGATTGAATATGCAGGGTGATCTAAGTCTTCAGAAATGTGAATATGAAGTAGTTCCAATACGTATGACTCATTGTGACCAAATATAATATTGAATCAGGATTTTTATCTCTTCAACGCACTTCCATCCACATCCACATTATGTTTATATGTATATATTTATTATTGAACTATTACTATCTGCTTTTAAGAGACCTACAGCAATGTACACTCTGAGGCTGACAATCAAACCTTACATTTAATATCTGAATATTGGCAAATAATAGCGCACAGCCCGGATTTTCAAAGTGTACCGATTTGAATGCAGGATACCTTAGTCCACCTAATGCTGTTTCATTTTTGTTTAGTCTGTAAAAAGCTGGGACAACAAAACGTACACATTTCAAACCCAACTGACGCCCATTCATAGGACACAAACGGCTCTATACATTTGAAACCACTCACACCAGCAACGCCATACGGGGTCCTACCTTCCAGACTGCTCCAAACCTGGGTTCTCCATGCAGCACCCTCAATCGCAACCCATTGTATTATACAAAGATCATGGCCGTGTTTAATAACATAACATAACACATTGTGTTATTCTTCCTACTGTGTGACGCTTTGCGAGACAGCGCTCTGGCTCGTCTCGTGGCTTTGGTCCGTCAGCCTTTGGTCCGTGAGCCGCCTGGAAGATACACACAGAGAAGTCCAGATAACTGAGGACTGGTGCCAAAGCAAGGCGTTAAGTGAGCAGCCAGGGAGTCCCTGGCGAGCCACTGATTTTAGAAGATTCAACATGACGCGCTCAAGCCAGCTTTTTGTTTTGGAACAAAATGACAGAAGGTAGTGTATCTACAGTCGGCCTCTGTGATGGGTTGTGTGATGGGTTCTCCAGCAGTAACCTGGGACTGCGTAAGTGTGGTGTGGAGGGGGCCTGTCATGAGGAATCTGCTGTGGAATGACAGTCGGGGAGACGTGCAGTAGGACCTGTGAGGAGAAGACAAGCTTCTCGGAGACGTCGTGTCTGGGACGGGGGAGGATGCAGAGTGTTGTGATGCTTGCTTTAGGATGGTGTGTGTGTGTGTACATGAGAGAGAGACAGAGAGAGAGAGAGAGAGCAAGAGAGAGCGAGCGAGAGAGAGGGGTACAGAAGAATTTGCTGCAGAATGCTCTGCCGTCCCTAAACCATTTCTCATATACACAAATACTGATCGCAGTCAATCTATAGCTAGCTAGTGGGATTTGTTAATTATTTTACTACTGTTATGGGCTGGCACCCATGCAATCCAATGTCAAATTGAGCTGCGTTTCTGTTACAAATTGGCTGTGGTCTGCTATGCCAGCCAAGTGACTCATCAATAGCTCACAGTTTATAAAGTAACTCTATTGCTTGAACACATGTTTTGGTTGTCAGTCTGTGAGTGACAGAGCTACAAGCCTATAGCCCCAAACAGATACACCCTACATACTGTAATGTACCTTTGGTGAGCTTTCGATAGCAATTAATCAAATCAGGGCTACATTATATAATTGTATTTTATTTTGCATTTATTTTAAGCACATACATGTAAGTATGTATATTTTATAATATCTACCAGCACATGCAAAGGCTACTTTTAGGTGTAAACTAAAATAAAAATAGTTTTATAGGTTTGAGATCAAAAAGGTATTACATTCTTACATATATATATATATATATATATATATATTATTCACTCAAAGTCATTAAATGGGAAATGATGTAGACATATAATGATGATGATGATGATGATGATGATGCAGTCTTTTAGGCCGTGACTGGCTACAAAAAATCGGGATCAACTGGCATGAAATTAAGCATGTACACACGTCGGAGGACATTCTGCAGCAGTACATGAACGTTTTCAGGGACGAGCAGGGCACACTGATGCGAGTGTCAGTGAAGCTCAGAGTCGACCCCAAAGCCACACCACGTTTCTTTAAGCCAAGGGTGTGCCCTATATCATGAAGGGCAGAGTCGATAAGGAGCTCGAACAGTTACAGGGGCTGGGCATCATTGAGCCTGTCCATTTTTCAAGGCTCTCATTGTTCCAGTTTTGAAGGCAAAAAAAAAAAACAGCAAGGACGTGTAGGGACTATTAGCTCAGGGTGACCCAGGCCTCCAAGCTGGAGGGGTACCCGTTGCCGAGGGTCGATGACTTGTGGGAGACGTCAGGGGGTGAACTGTTCACAAAGCTTTACACGAGCCATGCTTCCCAGCAGCTGCTGCTTGATGATCATTCAAAAGAGTATGTCACAGTTAACACAAAGGATTATTCAAGTACAACCGGCTTGGGTTTGGAGTGGCATCCAGACCCGCCATTTTTCAAATGACAAAGGACACTCTGTTACAGGGAATACCGCACAAAGCAGTGTATCTTGATGATATTTCGATCAAAGGGACGACTGAGGCGGTGCATCTGGCTAACTTTGAACGGGTGCTAAAGTAATGCTCAGATGCAGGGTTACGACATTAAGGCATCGCAGGTCAGGCAGTGGACAGAGGGATGCCCCGGTCCAGAGTGAAGACTTTCCTGTTGCACTGTGGGCCAGTGTTATAGACAATGAGGAACTGAGGCCTTATGCCAAATGCAACACAGAGCTGACTTAAAATGTAAAATGGCTGCATTTCGTGTGGTACGAGAGTCGTCGTGCCTCAACCTTGTTGTTCACCATACATGAGTCTCATCCAGGTCTGACGCGGATGAAAACCAAGGTCCTATATTTGTTGGCAAAGAATGGACCTCGACCTGGAGAATAAAATCATGCTCACAGTGTCAGTCCAATCAACACATGTCTCCACCAGCACCTCTGCATCCATGGGAGTGGCCAGACCGGCCCTGGTCTAGGTTATATTTTGAGTTATCATGGTTGACTTGATGCAGATTCCAAGTGGATAGAGGCTCACATCATGAGCAATATCACAGCACCTTCCAACCTAGACAATCTTAGGCAAGTGTTTGCAGTCCACAGGATACCAGACACCCTGGTCACTGATAATGGCCCAACATTCACCAGTGAGCTGTTCAGCAAGTTCATGCAGCAGAATGGTAACATCACATCCAGACAGCTCCTTTCCATCCAGCCTTGAATGGCCTTGCCGAGTGAACTGTTCAGACAGTGAAGGAGCCTGAAGAGGATGACACAGGACTCTCTGAGCACTAAGCTGTCATGTTTCCAGTTCAAATTCCACCTCATGCCACAGACCACAACTGCACAAAAACCTGCAGAGATTATGATGAGGCATAGGCCCAAGGCAAGATTGGGCCTGCTACAGCCGGACATGAAGGTTTAAGTGGAGAGAAAGCAGGAAAAGCAAAAGGAAGGTCACAATGAACATGCAGGGAAGAGAAAGCTGAAACTGGGGGACAATGTCTATGTGAGAAACTTCAGCAGTAAAACCAATCTGCAATGGCTTCCTGGGGTTTTCCGTAAGCAGAGTGGTCCTGTGTCCTAAGTTGTTGAGCTGACAGATGGGTGTGTGTTCCACAGACATCGGGACTATATGTGTCATGATGCAGGTCTGGAGATGAGCAATTCCACAGAGTATCCAACAGTGGTGGGTAGTAACGCATTACAAGTAACGCAAATGAGTAAAAAAGTATTTTTTTCTGGTAACAAGTACTTTTCAAATTCCTTTTTTAAGTGTAATTTTATTACATATTTTATTACAATTACATATTTCATTGTGACTTCATTAAAATGAGTATTTTGATTAACACATTATCTTCGTTGACTGTAATACAAGCGAACACGTTAGCAACGTGCCCTCCCTGGGTTGCAACATTGTTGTTGGGACTGAGGACTAGAAACGCCATTCAGTAGGCCTATGTTATGTCATTTTCACTGATCCAAGCCCTCCAATACAAAAATGTAAAGTAAATTGAAATTTGAGTAACTTTATAGCCAGAGGCGGAATGTCCATCGGGAAGATCGTGGTTTTCCTGGTGAGCTGGTCCATTTATGTGGGCTGCCGCAGTAATTTGGGCCGCGGGCACCCACTAGCGGCCGCTGTACCGTAGGTCGCGCGAACGAGGAATCACGAAAAGCACGAGAGTTATCCGTTAGGTCCTCCCCCCCCCACACACATTAAAAATACCTTTCCAACTATAACGTGGTGACGTTGCTACTCCTGAGAATAGAGGTTACCACAGAAATGTTCACTGTATTCGTTCGAGTCCAACGTATTAATTTTGAATTGTTGGGTATTGTTATTATCTTTATGCATTAATTTTCTTTGTGTGATGGCAATGACCCTTTTTGTAATTATCTTTGATCCAATACGTCTGTGTCTTAATGTATCATAATTTGGTGTAAAGAATTTTGCTCCTTTACTTTTATTCGCCAAGTAAATGCACTGTATATAGCTATCATTCATTCTATAGCACGTCAAAATATAAAAATAAACTAAACTCAGGCGTAACAAAGTTACAACTGAGCAGCGGCCGGCCTCATTTAAAGACTGGAAAACTGATTGGTAATGGATCACAAAAATATTGAGCAATACATTCCTCAACTGGTTATAGCAGAAGGTATGACATCTTACAAACATAGCTATCATGCCGGAGCGTCCTTTGGGGTATATATAATAGATGTGTGTGTGTTGCTAATGAGGCTGTATGAACTCAACACGTATGCAGGGTATTTGCAGTAAGTGAGGCCCTGAGTGAACGTCATGTGGACAGAATATTAAATCAAGGGATTCTGGTGTAATGGCTAATAGGGTAGCAGTGAAGCCATATTTACTCCAAACAACCACTTTGGTTGCTGTAGAGCTATGGAGGTATCTGGAAATAAAGATATATATATATAAAACAAACAACATACACAACGAATATGAAAGATCTTCCAAGGGAAGATTAGGCACTTCAGTGATTGCTCAGAATGAACATGGCCCAAATAGGCCAGCAATGCACCAGATCAAAAACGCAATCTGAGGAGCCATAGTGCGCCCATTGAGGAGGTTTCATCAATATCCCCTCATCAGGGGGATCGCTATTTGGGGGTTTAGGGAAGTGGACGTAGAGTGTGATGGAGGAATAACTAGAGGGTTTAACAAGGTGTTATTGAGTTGTCTTCACTTGCACATTACGGCGGAGAGCATAGGGTTGGAGGCGGAGGAGGAGGAGGAGGAGGAGGAGGAGGAGGAAGGGTCATTGTAATGCGGACATGTGTGTCAGTGTGTGTTTGTGTGTGTTTGTCGTCGATGGGAGTTTTATCAGCCGCAGGTCAGGTGGATGTGACGAGGTAACAAGAGGCTGAGTTTGTGGTATATTCGCAAGTTTTATCCGGCCGAATTTAGCCGGTCCAATCAGCGAACAAAGGGAGTGGCTGAAAACAATGACGTTTAGGTCGTGCACTAGTTTGAGTTGTAGTCAAATGTTAGCGATTGGTTATGGCAGATCCAGACACACACACACACACACACACACACACACACACACACACACACACACACACACACACACACAAACAACACACAAACTACACACACACTAAGCTCCTTTGTTCAGGTACTTGCAGGCACTTGTTATCCCTGCTAATGAGAGCTGGCCTCCTGTCTGAAGGTCAAGGAGGTGAGCAGATCTTTGACTTGTCAGCCACTACAAGGGTCATTACGCCGTCTTTTCATCATTTTAACCAGAGGCACATGCCGGTAATCAGAGACCATCTGTAGTAAACAACAATCACTGTTTCTGATTTGCCCACATTGAGGCTAAGCAATGTCATTTGGTATATCCTCAGCTGATAGAACACATATGCTTGTCAGTGTTTAAGTAAACCGTCTGCTTCAGTCTCTCTTCTCCAACGGCCCTGTCACTAGACTACCAATGCACAAAAAATCAGTACACAATCACTACATGATCAATGCACAAACAGTTACTACACAAACAATGCACAAACAATCACTACACAATCACAAGGCCAAAACGGCAGAAATCTGCTGGTTGAAGTGGAGAGGCGGTGACCTTTTGTTGTGGATAGGTAAAAGCAGAAGCCTGCTCTGCATAGTGCACATGCCCAGCTGCTTATCCATCAAGTGTTAGATCATACAGAGTGAAAGTAGCCTCCTGTCTGTTTTTTCCTCCTAATTAAATTATATGGAATTGGATAAAGTTCATAGAGTAAACATGAACACGTTTATATGAAAAAGCATACCATCTAGTTTTTCACCAGCCTGTTTTAACATTTCATTTGATTTGGTTTGTTTGCCGCGTTTGACCATGCACACACACATTCACACAAATTTCAGGGTTGTCAACCAGGCAAGGTGACCTCCAGCTCTCCGTGAGAAGTGGGGTGACGTGCTCAAGGACATCTCAGAGTTAAAGCTTGAAGCACAGATCGAACTCAACAGTTCCCACAAAACGTCTAGTTCGGTCTGATCCCTATTTATTTATTATGGATTTTGTTTATCTTTCTCCCTTCCTTCCATTTTGTCTCCGATACATCCTTCCCCTAAATCTGGCCTTAGAGGAAGGATGATTTATTTCCCTCCTTCTTCCCTTCCCCCTGTTCCCTCAGCATCTGGATAGAGCTGAACATCTGCATCACATCGATCTCCATCTCCCAGCTCTCCTCTGCCTCCCTGAGCCCTGCGTTCCACAGCATTAGGTAGTGATCCACGTCTCCCTACCTCTTTTACCGTTCCACGGTCAGTCCAACAAGGCGGAAGGCCCACATGGCGCGTGGCACAGGGGACAGTCTGTCAGAAACTGACCAATCTTAGCTCTGTGCTGATTGTCAGCTGCAGTGTGTGAGCGGGGCCCCTGCTGCTGTGCCACTGGTTCAGTAGGAACAGCCCCACCTCCTCCATTTATAGAATGTTTATCCATAATGCATGAGCAATTTATGGTGCTGGGATAGGGAGTGATTTGTGGGAGATAGAGAGATATTGAGAATGAGAGGAGAGAGAGGGAAAGAGAGAGTGGGAGAGGCAGAGAAGCTGAGAGAGAGATAGGAAGAGAGTCTGAGAGAGAGAGGATGAAAAGGAAAATATGAAGGAGAGAGGGAGAGAGAGAGACAGCAAAGAGGTACATTGGCAGCCAAGAGAGAGAAACTCAGAAGATTACAGTTTAGCATGGGTGCAAATCAATAAAATATATATCTATATTAGCAGGAATGATAAGGGTATTGGAAATATGGCCACATCTATAATTGATGAGCAATTTACACATTTATCTACACACTAAACTCGTAAAAGTGTGTGTGTGAGTGTACGTGTGTGTTAGTGGGGGGGACGGGGGTCATGCAACAACAACAAGAGAATGATAGAGAGATAGAGAGAGAGATGGATAGAGAGAGAGAGGGACAGAGAGAGGGATAGTGAGAGAGGGGGATTGAAAGAGGGATATAAGATAAGATATACTTTATTTATCACAGCAGAGACATTTAGGTTTTCCAGCAGCCAGCATACATACACAACAAAACACAACACAACAAATGTTTACATACATATGCCACCTAAACAAAACTATGCACCCACAATACCTAGCCTAGGATAGAAAAAGTGGAATGGATGGTCCATGTGCATAAGTATAAGTAGCTGTTACTCAGAGATAACAGTACAAAATGTGTACAAATATACAGGTGTGCAAATAAACAGGTGTGCAATAAACAGGTGCAAAAAACAAACAAAAAAACGTATAAAAAAGCATATATAAGTATACATAAGTTTGACATATATAAGCAGCGCAAGCTAAAGTTTAAATGAATATTCTTCTGTCCTTACTAAAAAGGGGAGTTATTATAAAGTGCAATTGCAGTAGGTAAAAAAATATTCTTAAATCTGTCCTTTCTGCAGCTTAGCTGTCGTAGCCTCCCAATAAAAACACTCTTTTGTTTACTCACTAGATTGTGCAAGGGATGCGTGTTATCGTCTATAATACTCAACAATTCTGTACCATCCTTCTCTCCATCACCACCTCTAGGGACACTACAGCAGTCCCCAGCACATCAGCTTGTTAAGCTTTTGAGAGTCACAAGCCCTGATGCCGCTGCCCCAACTGATGGCTGCAAAGAAAATGACACTTGCCACAACAGACTGATAAAACATACATAGTATTTTGCTACACACATTAAAAGACCTAAGCTTCGTCAAGAAGTAGAATCTGCTCCGACCCTTCTTGTAGACAGCCTCTGTTTGTTGCTTCCAGTCCAGTTTATTGTTCATGTGCACACCCAAGTATTTATAGCTCTCTACAACCTGAACTTTATCCCCAAGGATAGAGATGGTGCTTAGCACAGGCCTGGCCCTCCTGAAGTCCACAACCATTTCCTCAGTCTTTGTTACATTTAAAACAAGGTGTTTTTCCCCACTCCATGCAACAAAGTTATCCATCAGCTGCCTGTATTCTGTCTCATCTCCACCATTGATACACCCCACTACCGCAGTATCGTCTGAGAACTTTTGTAAATGACAAGCCTCAGAGTTATACTGGAAGTCTGAGGTGTATAGTGAGAAGAGGAAAGGGGACAGCACAGTCCCCTGCGGCGCTCCTGTGCCACTGACTGCCTGCTCAGAAACAGACCTCCCCAGCCTCACAAACTGGGGTCTGTCATTCATGTAATCCATGATCCATGATATTGTGGTGGTGTCTACCAGTATCAGCTCCAGCTTCTCACGTATATAGAGAGAGGGGGTTACTCACTCTCTCTCTCTCTCCCTGGGGTTGGAGTGGGGGGTTGTTCTGGAGTTATCTTAGAGCATCTTTGGCTAAAGCCATTATAGCCCACATCCCCTCCTCCTTTCCCCCCTGTGAAGGTGTGGTGGTAACGGTGATGTGTGGGGAGGGGGTCTTGACGGTACTGTCCCCTCGGAGCTGATGCCCTCAGATGTCATTCAGCTACAGTCAATAGGAGACCAGAGGAACCTCACCTCTAAACCATTAGTTTACCCTTGAGGTAGGGATCTCTCTCTCTCTCTCTCTCTCTCTCTCTCTCTCTCTCTCTCTCTCTCTCTCTCTGTCTCTCTCTCTCTCTCTCTCTCTCTCTCTCTCTCTCTCAGTGCCCCGTCCGCTATGCCTTCCAGGCCCTGGATCCAATAATCCAGTGGGTATCTATCCCCGGACCACCCAGATAACGGCCAGAACCCCCACTCCTTAATCCCCCCCCTCCCACACACACACATGCACGTACACACTCATATCCACAGTGGCACATGTAAAAGAGTCAATTATACAGCAGTAATATGTGTAACAGAGTCAAATATAACAGTAATATGTAGTATTATAATTAAACATAATCTGTTTTAATAGTTATAACCTCCGGCCTCCTGAGTCAATATGTGGAACGTTTGAGACTCAGTTTCTGTACCCCGACGTTCACTTTCGTGGGTCCCCCCTATAAATGTGTTTCACGCTTTTGCCTCTCCCCTTTTGATGTTGTACTCCTTTGGAGTGGTGAGCGACACTGTGCTCACAGAAATGTCTATGTTTTAGCCTCTGTTAAACTACATTTATAAGTTTACCTGCTAGCTTAAACTTATTGTGTAGTAAGCTAACATAGTTCTGTCATTTAATTTGTGTAGGAGCTCACGTTACTAAAAGTTGACCGGAGGACATTGTTGTTATTTACACCTTTGTCAGGTATGTTTTCTGCAATTTAACATATTGAATGCAACATGCCCTTTTTGATGTTGTACTCCTTGGGAGAGGAGCTCACATTGATAACAGTTGACCGGAGGATATTGTTGTTATTTACACCTTTGTCAGAATGAACAGAGATCGCCTCCAAAGATATCCTGGTCTGGGCCTCTTCATCAAAACACAACACAGACAACGCCAGAAACTAACCGGTTACACACACACACACACACACACACACACATACCCAAACCAAACACACATACACACTACCTCACTGCACCTCAGCATATCTAATTTAGTGATTGTATATTGGTCATCAATTATGGATAGACAGGAGGATGTGGCCACAGCATTTCCAATCCTGTCTCTCTTCATTCTCTCTTCCCTAAGGGTCTCTCTCCCACCACAGAAACTTCAGCTTGTTTAAACCAATAACACGCCAAATACATATGTTTGTGTGTGTGTGTGTGTGTGTGTGTGTGTGTGTGTGAGAAGCCAATGAGGACATTGTTCCGCGCTGAAAGTGTGCTGTGCGGCCAGAGTGATACATTATTAAATGGTGTCGATGCAGGCTGAGTACTTTTTGCCTAGAGGCTATATCCAAGAGATGGCATGTAAGCATAGCCTGAGCAGTCTCCACTGTGTCGCACTCACACACTCACATCCTGCTCCTGCTGGCACACACACCCACACACAAACACGCACATGCACACATGCAAGCACACACACACACACAAACTGAACTGCAACAACAAGCATGCAAAGAAAGAATGTGCTAAACAATATTTGCTTTGCCCTCCAGAAACTAGGAACCTTTGGCCTTAAAGAAGTACATACAGATCAGAGAAAAAGCACTTCAAATATGATTGCATGTTGAGAAAATGGCTCACATTTAGGCTCTAAACCTTCATCAGTGCGAGACCGGCTTCGGCTATCTTTTAAGCTATGTGATACAGTCGTCTCTTCAAGTGTTTATGGCAACAGGGTTTGGCTGTAAAGTTCGGCTGGGTCTGGGTCAGAAGCAACTTTATCTCCATATCGATCCAGCAGAGGAGAACTTCTGCTCACTTTCTTCATGAATTTAGATAATCACAAAACAGGGCTGCTAATGTCTAATAAACCTTTTAGCTTTTATTTGGAGCTCCACAGAGCTGGGTTTTTCTCTGCATCCGTCTGGGTAATTTTCATTTGTTTCAACTGCCAGGTGGAAAGCTTTCAACTCAATGGGTGAGGATTGAAAAAAAAGGATTTTAAGACAGCCCTAATAGCTGTTTAATGCCCTAACCAATTGTCCATAAGTGTGTGTGTGTGTGTGTGTGTGTGTGTGTGTGTGTGTGTGTGTGTGTGTGTGTGTGTGTGTGTGTGTGTGTGTGTGTTTCAGAGAGAGAGAGAGAGAGAGAGAGAGAGAGAGAGAGAGAGAATGACATGGCTCGGGAAAGATGAAAGAGCAGTATATAGGCTAAAGAAAGAGTAGCAGTCTAAAGCACACCCTGTTTGATTACATCAGATGATGTAGAACCACATTAAATATGCAACACAAAGTCCACCCTGGGAAATGGTTTGGCAATTAGATTTTCAAACGACTTCACGTAATACAAAATATCTAATGTTCTTCAGACGCCGTTTGAAATGTGAATATAAAACAAAATACGGGACTGAGGATTTTGCTCATTTGTGAGTGTTGAAGGTGTGAATTGATTTAATGAACCAAAACATGAAACGATAGAGAGTGACCCAGTGGATTTTCTATTCAAATATAACAGCATCAAGGGGCACACAAGCCAGTTCTATGAAGGTTCTGGAAGGTCCTCTATTGTTTTCCTCCCCATTAATACAATAACATTTAAAACAATCAACATGTTCTGTAAATGCAAAAAAAATGAACGATTTTCATTTATTAGTCTTCCAACTATTCCTAGGAGCCATTGAATGAAAAACCTTTTAGGCGTTAGAAAACCGCATCGTCCCATCACTACTACTGAATACTCCTCAGTCACACCTAGTATTTGTATCGCAGGGTACATATACCACTCCTTAGAGCGAGTTGAAGTCAGTGTGAGATTGAGCCTCTCCCAGTTAGTAGGGAGACACTCTCTGAATAAAGGTTATTTTAAGATATGAGCTTGTTGAAATGTTTAACATTGCAATTCAGGAGTTTAGAAATACAAACATAAGCTGCTTTCAAACATACATCTAAGTCCTGCTATTCTCCAGCTATTCTCCTGATGGGCCATACATGTGAACAACACACCCGTCTTCTTTCTCATCGAAGTATGACAGCAGAAGCAGCACTATCTCTTTGACGTCTTCAGAGAGACCACACAGCTATCCTCTCATCGTTTTTAACTTTGTTAAAGCCTGTAGGAAACTTTTGTTCTTGTGGACAGCAACAGTGTTCAGGTAGTTCAGGAGTCGTTTCCCTTTCATATCCAGATTCCTCGAGAACGTTTCTTGAAGCCCAATTCCGGTGAGTTCCCTGAAGTGGACTGCCATGCCAAGTTCCTCAAAGAAAAATGGCCACTGTTCCAGGAGATGCTTGATGTTTTTCCCCTGGTTATCTTAATTACGCTGGGAGTAGAAAGTGTTCTTCGTTAGGCTTTTGGGCTCCTCTGAATTAACGTCTGGTCTTTTAATTTTTTCTCTCTTTTCCTTCTGGCTCTCTGGGGTCTCTCCAAGAGGAAGGAATTTTGGATCCCAGGTTATGCACCCATAAGTGTCCTGGATCGCTGCTGTCTTTTCTGGGGGGACTTCATCGGTGTCAGAATCATCAGTGTGATACCTTTGCTTTCTTATTTTTGGGGCTGTTGATTGCTTCACATTCTCGATTCGGTTTTGCAATTGCTTGAAAAGACAGTCATACCCTTGCCCAATCATGTCTCCTTCTATGATGTCTTGCAAAGATTTGGGATATTTTGATACCATCTTTTTTTGCAACTTCAATAGAGCTCCTTCTACTTATGCAGGAACATTTTTGTGTCATCTCATGAACCACAAGTTGGACCATCTCCCTCCTCATTCGTGGACTTGGTCACTTTTCTCTCTCCAAAGTCTGTGTCAGTTCCTCTGGGAACTTATCCCACGGAATCACAAAGGTATCCACCCAGTCGACATGAGGGCTTTGGCTGCTGTTGGAAGAGGTTGGGGTTAAACTTCCTGGTGAAAGAGACTGTAAGGATGGAGGAGGTCCTGGCGAAGCATCAACAGATGAGCTGCTGGTTGTAATACTTGACTTCCATCTCTGTTTCAAGACAGCAACGACTTTTCGTGCTTGAATTGGCCTCAGCGCAGACAGCAAGTCAGCTTCCTCAATAAACTGGAAATCATCATAGGTGTCTACCCCAAGGGATTGTAAGTGCTCTTCTAAAACATCCTTTGTCATCTCTGGAAGGTCAGGCAAGACCTCAGTGACCGCGGAGCGTATAAACGATTGCTCCAAGTCAGTCATATCTATAATCAAAGAAGAATGACAACTGAAGAGAAATAAATAAGCCAGTTATTCAACACATACAGTAAAGCTGAAACTCTACTTGATTGCAAAGTGTTATGCGGGTGATGATTTAGACATTTTATTTATGCATCTTAAAAGGAAAACAAAGATCACTTTCAATAAGCTTTTCAAATGGTGATTTTGAATTTTTACCAAGCATACTATTTTTAGAATAGTTTCTTAATCTCACTGGCCAGGATCATGTTTATTTCGACAGCACACTGTGTTTTAGGGGAATGACTTGTGCCCTGTTCACAATGTATGATGATAATGGGTAGAAATCTACCAAGTCATTAATGTTAAGACATTGCATCCTTGTACTCTGTTTTGTCACTGAGTACATATGGTATTCAGAATGATAGTCAGCTTAATGTAAATCAATGACAAAATACACAGCTGCTTCCTTTTTAGTCAAAATGATGACAAGTTCTCCAAACTCATCATTTTTTGACACAAGGAAATTCCCTTTTTTATATGATGTGCCTTTATACTGTATGTTGGTGGAAACAGTAGTATTGTTTTCATCAAAGCCAAACTCTCCGACTGCATGTTCAATTGCGTCAATGTAGAGGTTGGGGTAAAAAACAAAATACAGCTGTCTTTGACTTGCAGGAGCTGACTTTATCCTGGCCCAACTGCAAGATATGCCTGAAACAGCTGATCATCTTTCAGCTAAAGTCAGACAGATGTTTTTGAAGTTTTTCAAATGCCTTGCACATCTTTTGAAGTAGCTGTGTTTACTTTCAAAACGCATCGTCCATACTCTGATTAAAGGGCCAAATTTCAACACTATAGTGCCGGAGAGTGCCGCATGAAGTGGTGTTTTGGTTTGAGTGTAGTCTCAGGAAATAAACACTTTCTTGATTCCAAATATTCTTGGATAAGAATGTCAAGATAGGCTACCTGGGACACCAAAATCTTTTGCGCACAAATCATATCGACAATATCTTTAAGCTGAAGAGTTAACTGCCATACATCGTCTTCTGGATTTTGCACTTTGTCACCAATAAATACAGGGAGCAACCTTAACAAATTCCAGTTCTGAATAGCTTGACCCGAAAGCTTGGACACCTCCGAGTTGACAGCACACGGCTTTGTGAGAGAATCAGATCCTTTGTACTGGAACTGTTTGATGCGTTGGTTCAAAAGTGGATATGTAAGCCATTTCTTTTTCTTTATGAAGTACTTCAAGTACAGTGCATCATCATAGGATAAGACACCCTCAAATATGTCATGTCCTAAGCAAGGAGGGAGACCGGGATTGCAAACATGAAAAGATTTCAGATCATTGAAAACAGAGTTTACCTTTATCCCTTTGATGTGTTGACTGTCTCCAGCTTGTAGGTCACCAACAGCAGAATCATAGCTTTCAGGGCTGCGCTGCGGAGCACATACATTTGGATTGTCACTCTGAAACTCACTGCGTGTAATTTCACAGTACCTGCAAAAGGACTCTGAAAGACTAAAGTTCTCAGTAAACCCACCAATCTGTGTGATCCCAAATTATCACCAGCAATACAATACAGAGCCCCTTTGACTGTTTCACCCTGTACAGTAATTCCATTTTCCTCCAAATCTTTCAAATCCATTAGCATCTCTGAGAAAACTTTCGCATTTCCAAATTGTTTTAGGTCAGACTCACAACACAGTAAGATAAGGGGCATTTGATCTGTATTGGACCGCACATGAGCAGGTAAGTTTGCCACAGAAAGGTAGACTGCAAGTACTTGGTGTTTTTTCCTGGCAGAACCTAGGCGATTGACAATTTCAAAGGCCTCCTGGATTGTCAATGAAGAACTGGTTGGATTTAAAGTTCTGTCCATCACTTAAGTCACCAAAAGTTTCAGAGTCTGTTTGACAAGACTGCTGGGACACTGAATTCTTCCAAAATTCAGATTCCAACAAACAATTTTGCTGTTTGTTTCACAGGTATGTAATAGGCACACTTTTCGGTCATATTTTCATAATTTCCAAAATTTTCTTTTTGGCTCTATGTATTTGAACGTCTTCTTGAATGTTTGAGCTCTTGCGTATGTTGTTCTCAGTGGTCCCTGATGACACATAGAGAACAGATATGAATCCTTCACAAAACCAAATATGTTAGCAATAGCATCATCTGGAAGACGCATGCCATTTTTCAAAAGTGAATGAAGTTTACTTAAAGTATACTCCTGTCCAAATGTATGCACATTTGTCATTTCTACAACAATTGTCTGGATTGTTGAGTTTGGAAGGAGGAGCTGTCCTTGCAAGTTTAGGTAGAATAAACATACATTCCTTAGGTAAGTGTCATTGAAATTCTGTGGATATTCAATGCTTTCATTTGTTTCGGCATTTGTGTTCTGAGGGGCATTCTCACATGCACTGACAGCAGAAGCTTGGGATATAGTTTCTCTGTACATATCTCTTACACTATCCACATAAAATGCTCTATGTTTCCTGGACATATGAGCAGTAAATGATGATTCCACAGTGAACCTGTTTTCACAACCAGTTACTGGACATGCCACATGTCGCCCTCCAGTAAATGCTCTTTTAGGTGGAATATAAGTCTGTTCAATGTGTGAAATTGGCGCTCACAGAGAAATTGCACATTTTAAATTTGCCACAGTGGCCGTAGCAGTAACAGAGGGTACAGGCAAATTGTGAGCCCGATAGAATTGAGCTTTAAAAGCTGCGTAGGTCGAAAATGTCTGCTTGCAGTCAGCGCCAACACATTTGAAAAAACAACGCGGTTCATTTCTGTGAACTCTACAATGCAACACAAACCCTCTCAATGTCTCCAGTGTTTGACTACAAAACGGGCAGACAATCATTTTTAGCTAATTACCGCCTGTTTTGCTTGGCTCGGATGATTGTGAAAAAAAAACACCTCTACTGAACAACATAAAAAACAAGTGAGCTAAATGAGTTCAGCAGCAGATAGCATGAACACACCGTGGACTAGTTAACCCTCCATCCGTCAGAGTTATTACTCTGAGATTTGTATATCCTTGACTAAATACAGAAGCTAGTATTGTGAAGTAATTGTTACCAGCGATTCAGAGGGTAGTTCTCCAAGTAGCCGTGTCATGGACCTGAGATGTGTTCACAAGACTTGTCACTGGGCAGACTGCTCGGTGCGCGGGGATCGATACGTGAACTTGTCAAAACGGCTGCTCACGCGATAATTTGTAATCCAATGAAAGAGCAGAAAACCAGTCTAGTGCGCTGTGAGTTGTTGAGGAAGATTTCAAAAAGTTTAAATTCAAACAGCCGTTTTTTGTGTGGGAAAGTTAAATTGTTATATTTTAATAATATTTTTCTTTTGGCTACTTTTCCTTATTGATTATTTTATCTATAGCCTATTTTAAAAAGGGTCATTCATATGTTCCAGCAGCTCTATGTTCCCACTCCTACAGCCTTATATTCCCACATTTCTACGTTTAATCTAACTTTATAATAGAGAATAATATGTAGGCTCTGTTTGTCGTGCGTTTACATGCAGAGTCATTATCGGATAACGAATCGAATAAGACCTCAACCAGACTTTTAAAATGCATGAAAACACCTTTACCAATCTACTTCGGACCTAAATCGGTACAACGAGGCAGGGTTATTTGAAGCAATTATTTAAATAAGTGTGAGAGGTCATTCATTTACATATACATTTAGGGCATTTAGCAGATGCTTTTATCCAAAGTGACTTCCATCGGTTAATAACTCCTCCTGAGTGTGCTTCCTATGTCTAGTGTACACCCCTACTGTCCACAAGCTGGGGTCTCCAGCCCTACAGCAAAGGCTCACATAGCATCATCAAATGCTGCATTGAAACGCATTGGCAACAAGCCGTTGCTAGAAATTGATCTAAATTAGTTGACAAGTGATAGAAATTTGTCCATTAGACCTTCAACTAGAGTGCATCTTTGGATTACTCTGTGAAAATTGTGGGTCTCTGGGAAAAAGATGACCCTTACCCTAACCCGAAACCTAAGCCCCCCCCCGCCTCCCTGCACTCACTTATTTGTGGGATGGAGGTGTACATTTGTGGCTTAGGTGTGTAGACACAGCTGGCCTGTGGACAAGTTTTTGAAGTCTGGGGTCAAAAGGTCAAAAGGAGCCAGCAACACGCCGCTTATGAGATAACAAAAAGTTAATGTGCATTTCTCTCATAACTTTGTCATTATTAAATTGAGGCCTGATTCTCATTCTGCATGTTGGATGGCTAGGGCGTAGGTCGGGGGAGAACTTCAGGCCAAAAACTTGGGATGGGGGGGGTGCTTGTGGACATTAGGTGTGTACACTAGACATAGGAAGCACACTCAGGAGGAGGAATGACCTCTCAGTGAGAGGTCATTCACACACATATTTAATTAATTGTTTCAAATAACCCTGCCTTGTTAAATCAATGAGCTTGCTGTGTCACTATAAAATCGATCCATGCTGTCTCTCAGAGTGACGTAATAAGCCACCAGACAGCGATTAAATAAAACGAGTCAAGTTCATTAAAACAAGGAACTTATTAATTACAAGTCTAAACTACGGAAAATAGAAACATATTTCAAGGTGCCTTTTGAAGGAAACCTTGGAATATCTGTCTATTTCCTAACCAGCGGGTAAAAGCTAACGTTTATGACAAAAACACAATTTACGGCGGCACCGTTGTCACCCAAGTGGTTTGAAACCATGTAAGGAGAAGAGGGGGCTGGCAACCACCGTAGCAACCATGAGAGTCACGTGCATGTCACATGTTTAAAGCCGTTACTGTATTTAATTAATTAAATATTAATATATAAATATACAATTATTTAGGTATATTATAAGTAGACCATAGCTTTTTCTCAATTATTGTTATAAGATCTGTATTTGACCATTGAAATGGCCATACGTCATTCATATTGATGCATGGCCATGGACCGTATGGCACTATATGCCTATACTCCCATCTTGAATTTAATAGACTATTCTCGTTGCTTCGAGAAAGTCTCGTGGTCTCCGTATATAATAAATCAATAAATACATTTATTGATTTATTACACGGCTCTTTCCAATGCTGTGGAACGCTTCGTTCACTTGCATGGGCCTTCCCGAATTCCGGCTGTGAATTATCTTTTCCATCAGGGCTAAAAGTTTTTTTTAAAGTTGTTAAATAAAGTGACATCATTACAGGGTTACATAAAATAGCATAATCAGCAAAGACAATGGTTTTATAGCCATGATTTAAATGGCATTGTAGTGAATTGAACTCCCTCTCCGTCTGCAGAGGACGCCGAAGGGTACCTTTCCTGTCAGCGACCGACGCTAACGTGCCCTTGCCAACAGTCGGTATTTGACGTTCTCGGTGTGTGTGTTTGTGTGTGTGCGTGTGTGTGTGTGTGTGTGTGTGTGTGTGTGTGTGTGTGTGTGTGTGTGTGTGTGTGTGTTTGTGTGTGTGTGTGTGTGTGTGTGTGTGAGTGTGTGTGTGTGTAACCTCTCCCTGTCCTTACCACCCATGGACCTATAAAGTTACCACCCAGCTGTGATGCCTCTGAGACACACGACACAGAATGTTGGTAACCGGTTTTGTATTGCAAAGTTCACTTTAACTAACAACAAAAAACACTGGAACTTAATCAAGGAAAATTCGATTGTTAAAAACAATAAAATAGGCCTTCAATGAACAGAATTATAAGGTTTTTCACAATTTGTTATTCAGTCTTAAGTGACCTTTTACTAACCTGACTCTTGCCAGATTCCACCTAGCTCCACTCATCATTCTAATGTTTGTGTTGGTAGGGGAAATCCTACCACACCAGATAGCCAGGCTTGAGGCCTGCCATTTGAGGGAATTGTTTTGAGTCTTTTCAAGTTGCTCCTTTAGCTCGCCATCTTATCTGCCCCGGCAATAGGGCCTGACCTGTTTAGGCAAAAAGGTAAGAAAATCACAAGTCTGCTCAACTTGGGAGCAGCAAGTTACTCAAGTTTTCCATTGTGGAGGTCTCACCAGTGTTAAGTTTTGAAACATTCCTCCTCAGCAGCAGCACATCAGATCCTCGGGGGCTTGAAGTCTCAGGAAAGGTATGGTTTTGTGTCCAGGGTTGAAAACAGAAGTTTTTTTTTTGTGTCCTTCAAAAGTTCTCCTTAAAGGGGACATATCATACCACCAGGTGTGAGTGTGATTAGCCATTACAAGCAGGTTTGAAAATGTGCAGCATTGTGACATCACAGGTTGGCGTGTCCATCTATCCGTCACACATCTAGATGGACATGCCCACCTGTGATGTCACAATGCTGCACATTTTGAAAACGGCTTGTAATGGCTAATCACACTCACACCTGGTGGTATGATATGTCCCCTTTAAATGGTTTTTGAAATGACTCTTGTTGCCTTTTGACTGACTCCTTGATTAGGTGATTTAGTTCACCTGGGGAAAGGGGGTATATGCCTGTTGGCTGCTGACTGCATCCTATTGGCTCAGGGGATTTGATTGACAGATGCTGTTGTCCAATTTCAGCAGTGTTACACGCCAAAGCCCAGAACAGCAATGCACTAGGCCTATACCGGTTTCATTTTGATGTGTTTTATTTTTTTATCTAAAATAATTCAGTAGGCTACCCACACCCAGTGGCTCTTCCTCAGGATACGAAGCAAGTCACATGTCTGGAAGTATGCATCCCGGTCTAGAAGAGCCATACCAAATATCATCTAGAAAAATAACCAGTAATTATTTAGACAATTCCTATTAACCTTGTTTTACTGTTTTTATCTGTAAATTTGACAACGCTTATGGTTTTCTTCTGTTTAAGAAAAAACTGGCAAAAATCATTATTTTAACAGTTACATGTTGTAACTTTAACAAAATTGTATTATTATATGTATTACTGTTTTTTTGTGTTTAAACTACAGTAATATGTTAATTTTACAAGTAAATATTATTATTTGACATATTTTTACGGCAACTCCCCGCGCGGCAACTCGCCACCTCAATTAATTTCAATAAGGGAAGGGCGGCAGAAGGAAGGCGGTTACAATCGTGGCTGTTGGACCAGAATCGACGCCTATAGCCGCCCAGGTGAGCGCGCACAGATTTTGCCCTACTGCTCAGCTTTTGCCCGACTGCTCAGCTTTCCCCATGTTGAAAGTTTTGGCGGCAGCCGCCCGGCGGCAGCAGCGGAAGCAGCCGCTTTTAAAAACGCCTGGCCCTTTCACACCACCGCACGTAACCCTCCGGCAGCAAGGCGATTATCAGGGCGTTTGCCAAGTGGCGATGTGCAAGCAGGTTTTTTTTTTTATACATGATTTATTTTTGAAATTTTGAGCATAACAGAATACAGTGCACCTCATACATAAAGTGAAAATGAAACATTCTGTGAAATAAGGTACTAACAAAGAGACAGTTTACCCCCAACTCCCCCCCCCCTTCCCTCCCTTACAGAGAAGTATCAATGAAATAGGGTATAATTGGTTTTGATACAGGTATTAATGGTAGTGAATCGGCCATGCATGCCTTAACATATACAGATACATACATACACAAGTCATGCATGCTCATTTGGTTAAAAAGACCCAAAATAAAAAAATTATAACAATAATATCACTAAAAACAAAAATAATAATATCAATACAAAATAAATAAAATAAATAAATAAAATAAAAATAAAAAAATAAAAAAATATATATTGTTATTATAAAAATAAATAAATAATAATAATAATAAAAAAATAATAATACAAAAAATAATAATAATAATAAAAAAATAAAAAACACTTAATGTGCTACAAACTACTGTTTATTGGGAGGGGGGGTGTATAACTAGGTTGTCTAGACATCAGGGTCAATCTCTATATGGAGAGATCTGACATGATGTAGGAAAGGTTGCCAGATTTTATGGAATTTCCGTTCTGAGAAACGAAGAGTGTGTTTAATTTTCTTTAATCTCATAAAATGAAGGGCATCCTTTATCCATTGAGAGTGAGTGGGGGGAAAAGGGCTTTTCCGACGCAACAGAATTGCACGTTGTAACAGGTTCGAGGAATGAGAGCAGGCGGGGTTGTCGTTCTCTCCGCAGGAGATCGGTTTATTGGCTTTTCAAATGGAACAGAAATATCTAAAATGTAACAAAAGGGTCCATTTAGAGCCGTCTCGCGGTGGATCTCGGTCAGTTTCACTCGCTCGCTCCGGACCTCCGTGGTCCGTTCGCTCCTGGGTCTCGTTCTCACTATAACAGAAAGCAGGCACATAAGTACAGCCTCCCTGATTGACCTGAGTGCAGACACCTGCTCACCACCAGGTTCAATCCCCCCCCCGGCCAATCCCGTGCGCTCCCAACCTGTCCATACTCCCCCTGCAGGCCAGACGTCGCACGTCCCCCCACACGCCCCCACCGCCCGACACCGGCCGGGGTCACATCCGACCGCCGACCGCCGCGTCCGTCTGCAGGGAGAAAGGGAGATCAAAGTTAGGAGCGCATAGGAACGACTCTCCACAGAGGGCTGTTTTAATAGCCTCAAACGACACCTGGCATGGCTCCGACCACTGGACTGTATCTGGGGCCCTCTTACGGGTGAGGTCGGTCAAGGGGCTGGCCAGGTCCGAGAAGTGCGGCACGAACTGCCGGTAGAACCCTGCCAGCCCCAAGAACCGCCTCACCTCCTTCTTGGTTCTGGGCCGAGCGGAGGCGGCCACCGCCATGGTCTTAGCGACCTGTGGCCGGACCTCCCCCCCCCCCAGGTGGTACCCCAGATACTGGATCACCCTCCGCCCGATCACGCACTTCTTCGGGTTGGCCGTGAGCCCTGCTCGTCTCAGCGACTGAAGGACGGCCGCCACCTGCCGCACATGCTGCTCCCACGTTCCACTATAGATGACCACGTCATCAATGTAGGCAGCAGCATACGCGGCGTGTGGCCGTAACACCTGGTCCATCAGTCGCTGAAACGTGGCCGGGGCCCCGAACAACCCAAACGGAAGCACCTTGAACTGGTATAAACCGAGCGGAGTGGAGAACGCCGTTTTTTCCCGGGCTGCTGGAGACAGCGGAATCTGCCAGTAGCCCTTCGTGCAGTCCAGAGTCATATAATAGGTGGCCATGCCAAGCCGGTCCACGAGCTTGTCGATCCGAGGCATGGGGTAGGCATCGAACTTTGAGACCGCTTTCACCCTATGATAGTCCACACAGAATCGGACCAACCCGTCCAGCTTCCCCACAAGCACGACGGGACTGCACCAGTCGCTGTGGGACTCCTCGACCACGCCCAACTCTAACATGGTGGCTAATTCACGCCGTACCACATCTTCTTTGTGGACGGGCAGCCTATAGGGCCGTGTCCGCACCGTTAACCCGGGCTGCGTCTCGATGTCGTGAGTAATTAGCGGGGTGCGACCGGGCAGGGGCGAAAAGACGTCAGCGAACTGGAGTTGCAGGCCGGCAACGTCCCGCGCCTGACTCCGCGAGAGGTCCTCGCCCCGACCTACCGGAGGGGTGGGACCTGGGCCCGGGACTTCCGGCCCGAGCTCTTCTCCCTCCGGCAGCGTCGACGCAAACGCGACAGGGACCACGTCGTTCCACCTCTTTAGGAGGTTGATGTGGTACACCTGTTTGTTTTCGCCCCTGTCCGAACACGCTACCTCGTAATCCACGTCCCCGACTCGCCGCGTGACCACGAAGGGCCCTTGCCACTTCGCGAGTAATTTGGTGTTAGAGGTGGGCAGCAGTACCAGGACCTTGTCCCCCGGGGTGAGATCGCGTAATCTAGTCCCTCTGTCGTACAGGCGTCTCTGACTCTCCTGGGCGCGGTGCAAATGCTCACGTGACAATACCCCTAGTGAGTGAAGCTTTGCACGCAGGTCCATGACGTACTGGATTTCGTTTTTGCTGTCACTGGACCCCTCCTCCCAGTTTTCTTTAATGAGGTCCAGGACGCCCCTGGGCTTGCGCCCATAGAGTAACTCAAATGGGGAAAACCCGTGGAAGCCTGGGGCACTTCCCGCACTGCAAACAACAGAGGGTCTAGCCATTGATGCCAATTTCGAGCATCTTCATGTATGAACTTGCGGATCATGGACTTTAACGTCCGGTTAAACCTCTCACACAAGCCGTCCGTGGCTGGGTGATAGACGCTTGTGCGAACGGCCTTGACCTTCAACAACCCGTAAAGTTCTCTAATCGTGCGTGACATGAAATTGGTGCCCTGGTCAGTGAGAATCTCTTTCGGGATTCCCACCCGCGATACGACATGAAACAACGCCTGCGCAACACTCGTCGCGGAGATGTTGCGCAACGGAATTGCTTCCGGGTATCGGGTTCCGTAGTCGATCAGGACTAATACAAATCGATACCCTTGTGCGGAACGTTCTAATGGCCCGATAATGTCCATGCCAACGCGGTCGAAGGGGGCTTCCACCAGGGGAAGGGGCCGTAAGGGAGCCCTGGGGACGGCCGGGGGATTCACCAGCTGGCATTCGGGGCAGGATGCGCACCACCTGCGCACTTCCGCCCGAATCCCCGGCCAATAAAACCGGGCCATTATCCGGTTGAGTGTTTTCTCGTACCCCAAATGGCCCGCCATTGGGTTGTAATGCGCCGCCTGGAAGACCATTTCCCGGCGGCTCCTTGGCACCAGCAACTGGGTGATCACCTCCTCACTCTGGGTGTCACGACTCACCCGATATAGTCTGTCCCTAACCACCATAAAGTGTGGGAAAGTCAGCGCCGCGTCTGGCCGGACCCGACTCCCATCAATACTTATCACCTGGTCGTAGGCTGAGCTCAATGTGGCGTCACGAGACTGCTCGAGGGGGAAATCCTCCACCGGTGGGAATCTCGGCGCTGGGACCTCGGGGTGAGGACCCCCCGCTTCCCCCGATCCCTGAGCAGCGTCGGACGCCCCCGCCTCGGCGCAGAATACCGCACATGACTTACATGTCCCTACCTGTCGTGTCCGCATCCCCGTAGTCCCCCTAACTGCCTGTGGGAACCCCGCCCAATCCAACCCAAGAATCAGGGGATGCGAGAGGCTCGAACTAACTGCCGCCTTCACCCTATATTTTCTACCCCCACAACGAATTTTGATGGGGACCAAAGGATACTCGTGCACATCCCCGTGTATACACCTCACCGAAACGCTCGACGCCTCCACCAATGCCTCGGACCGCACCAGGCGCTGGTGGATCATGGTCTGTATGCAGCCCGAGTCCAACAGCGCCTGGTGCGTACCCCGCTGTATCCTCACCGGGATACGGTACGCCTCGCCGGGACCGTGGGGAGGAGACAGGGCCCGGTGACACGGACGACCTGACCCACCTCCATCATGGAGCACTCCCGCCGGAAGTGGCCAGGCCGCCCACACCGCCAACACCCCTCCCCTGCCGCCTGAGCGCCCGTCTGTTGAAAGGGGGTGGAAGGCGACTCATGTGCCCGCTCTGGACCGCCCCCCCCCCATCTCGCCCTCGGCGCCGGGGTTGGCCGCTCCCGCCGTGGGGCAGCCGCCCCGGTACGTGGGCCCGGTGTCGGCGGTCGCTGGCTCGCCGGTGGTGGCTGCAGGTGGCTCTCCGCCAGGACGACCGCAGCAGCGATGCTCTCGGGCCGGTGGTACCGGACCCAGGCGGAGGTCCGAGCCGGCAGCCCCTCCACGAATCTTTCCAGGGCCACCTGCTCGACCACGTCCTCCGCTGTGTTCCGGTCTGGGACCAGCCACCTCCTGGCCTGGTCCCTCAGCTGCTGGGCGAAGGCGAAGGGTCGGTCCCCCTCGCTGAAGGCCAGCGCCCGGAACCGCCGCCGATGTTCCTCGGGGTAGAGACCCAGCCGGTCCCGGATGGCCCTGGTGATCGCATCGTAGTCCCGCTGGGCCCCGGCCGGCAGGCTGTGGGCCGCGAGCTGCGCCTCTCCGGTCAGGAGCGGTAGGAGCCGGTGCGCCCACTCCTGTCGAGGCCACCCCGAGACCTCGGCCACCCCCTGGAAGGTCTCAAGGAAGGCTTCCGCGTCATCGGCCTCCCCCATCTTCGGGACGTGAATCTGGGCAGCGGGTCCCGGCCCTCGGGGTCCTCCGCCGCGTCCGCCGGAGGCGCGGAGCTCATGGAGCATGGCCTGATCGGCGGCAAAGGACTGGGCCAGCTCCGTGAGCACCTCGTTCTGTGCCTGGTGGAGCTGGCCTTGCCTCTCGGCCATCTGGGCCAGGTGCCCGAGTACATTTCCCAACGGGGACTGGTCCATTTATCTGCTCTCGGTCCCCGCTTTGGGCTCCAGTGTAACAGGTTCGAGGAATGAGAGCAGGCGGGGTTGTCGTTCTCTCCGCAGGAGATCGGTTTATTGGCTTTTCAAATGGAACAGAAATATCTAAAATGTAACAAAAGGGTCCATTTAGAGCCGTCTCGCGGTGGATATCGTCAGTTTCACTCGCTCACTCCGGACCTCCGTGGTCCGTTTGCTCCTGGGTCTCGTTCTCACTATAACAGAAAGCAGGCACATAAGTACAGCCTCACTGATTGACCTGAGTGCAGACACCTGCTCACCACCAGGTTCAATCCCCCCCCCCGGCCAATCCCGTGCGCTCCCAACCTGTCCATACTCCCCCTGCAGGCCAGACGTCGCACGTCCCCCCACACACGTCTTGCCAGCAGTGTGAGAAAGCCAACAAGCTAAGCAAAGTAGGATGGCAGTGAGAGGCCAATGGGAAGGACACCAAACAGGGCGAGTAATGGTGAGGGTTGGATGTTGGCAGATGTGATGAGAGGGAGTCAAAGATGCAAGTCCAGAAAGGAGCAAGGGTGGGGCAAGACCAGAACATGTGACTGGTTGGTCATTGCCGACACTTGTCGCAGTTTGGATCAATGTCAGGGTAGATACGAGCAAGCTTACTTTTAGACCAGTGAACTCTGTCAACCGCTTTGCACTGTTAAACTCCATGACGAGCAGACAGACGATGAGTTGACCCACCTCAGGGCATGCTCCTATGCGATTGGACCTATGTCCTCCCCTAGCTCCGAAGACCAAGCATTGCGCAAAGCATCAGAGGTTGTGGTCTGACTTTTGAGAAGAGTATTGTAGAGTATTGTAATGGTACGTTTGAGATTGGGGTTAACATCAAATATTGTATCAACAAGAGTGGGGGACGGAGGGCAGGGAAGCCAGGAAAATGATTACAAACAAAATATCTGACTTGCAAGTATCTAAAGAAATGATTGGGCCTCAAATTGAAAGTCTGAGTTAGCTGGTCGAAGGAAGCAAATATGCCACTAATGTAAAGCTGTTTTATTGACACAATCCCTAGGTCTTTCCAAATCAAAAAAGCCTTGTCAACTGACAGAGTGAACAGAGGGTTAGAATGCACTGGGGCCGAGACAGGTATCACCTGTAGCCCAAAGGGCCGCCTGAACTGATTCAAAATTTTAAGGCAGTTCTTCACTTCAACATTTACATTTATATTTAGAGCATTTAGCAGACGCTTTTATCCAAAGTGACTTACAATAAGTGCATTTGTTACAATAAGTACATTTGTCATAAGAAGTGAAACAACATATCGCTGTCGGTACAGTAAAGATGTTCATAGAACCAAGTGCAAGTATTACAATCGCTAGGCTAACCCATTCCCCCTGTAAAGCAATGATAGCAGCTACTGTAGATGCTACACAATTAAGTACCTTGAATAAGTGCAATGTACAAGTGCCAGGACGTACAACATTCAATGCATTGGATTCTATGCAGAGTCGAGGTGAACTCTGAACAGGTGAGTTTTGAGTCTTTTGCGGAAGCAGGTGAGCGACTCTGCGATCCTGACATCTGTAGGGAGCTCGTTCCACCACTGAGATCCCAAAACAGAGAGAAGTTGTGACTTCGCTGATCGACCTTTGCTTGCTCTTAGCGATGGCGGTACCAGACATCCAGCTGAGGTAGTTAAGCGGAGGGATCGAGCTGGGGTGTGTGGCTTTACTAATGCTTGGAGGTAGGCAGGGGCAGTTCCATAGACTGCTTGTATGCCAGTACCATCATCTTGAATCTGATGCGAGCTATTACAGGGAGCCAGTGGAGGTCTCGGAAGTTGGGGGTTACATGTGAGAACTTTGGTAGGTTGAACATGAGGCGCGCTGCCGCATTCTGGATGCGCTGCAAGGGTTTAATCGCAGAGGCAGGGAGTCCAGCCAGGAGCGAGTTGCAGTAGTCGAGGCGGGAGATGTCCAGTGATTGGACTAGAAGCTGAGCTGCTTCCCTTGTGCGGAAGGGCCGGATCCTGCGGATGTTGTAAAGTGCAAATCTGCAGGATCGGGCCACCGCAGTGATGTTTGCGGTGCAGCATAACTGATTGTCCAACACTACACCAAGGTTTTTGGCAGTTAGAGAAGGAGATACAGTGATGTTCTCAACAGTGAAGAGTAAGTCCATGTGTGGGCAATCTTTCCCTGGTATTAGGAGGAGCTCAGTCTTGTTGAGGTTAAGCCTCAGGTGATGGGCAGTTGTCCAGGTGCTGACTTCTGCCAGACATTCAGATATGCGTGTTGCAATCAGGGCTTTGTCAGATGAGGGAAAAGAGAGAAATAGCTGAGTGTCGTCAGCATAGCAGTGATTGGAAAAGCCGTGGGATGTAATTACAGAGCCCAGAGATCTAGTATAGAGTGAGAACAGAAGAGGCCACAGTACAGAGCCTTGAGGGACACCAGTATCAAGCGTGCAAGGTTTGGACCATGTTACCCGATGCCATTCCATGTTACAACACTACTGGAGTGTGTGGTTGGTGACAAAGTTGGGGGGAGGCACAACAGCGACATCAGAGAAGGGGGACTACATGAGGCTTCCTCAACCTGCAGGCATGATGGAGATTGGCTGTTGGTGCTACACCAATGCACTATTGTTCTAATGTTTGCAGCTAGTAAAGCAAAAAGTTAGGGAGAGCTAGGCTGCCCAACTGTTTAGGTTTTTGAAGAATTTTTTTTTTGATCCTAGGGGTGCTTTTGATCCAAATAAATTGTGAGAGTGAGCTATCAAGAGAATGGAAAAAGGTTTTAGGGAGGAAAATAGTTATATACATTGGAAAAGATACAAGAACTTTGGCAGTACATTCATTTTAATACAATTTATTCGGCCAGCAAGAAACAGAGGCAAGAGTGACCACCAGTGGTTGTCTAGGGACAGCCTGGCTCAAAGAGGGGAAAAGTTACATTTAAAATAGTTCTAAAACGTTTTTAGTTACACAGACGCCCAGATATTTAAAGTGCTCCAAAGACGTTCTGAATGGTAACTTTGAGAGGGCATAGGCTGTGGCTGCCACATTAACTGCCATACGTTCACTTTTATGCAGATTTAGTTTATTACCTGAGATATGCCCAAATTATTTAAGTACTGTAAGTACAAGGGGGATAGATCTATCTGGACTAGAGAGAAAGACCAAGAGGTCATCGGCGTACAGGGATACCCTATGTTCAATGCCACCTCTTGAGATAACCAGCATCTGACTGGACCTGAGGGCCTCTGCTAGGGGTTCAATGGCAATGGCAAACAGTAATGGAGAGAGTGGGCAGCCCTGTCAGGTACTACGTTCGAGGGAGCAATATTCAGAGTAGTCATTTTTTGTGCGGACACAGGCAAGAGGGGATGTATGCAAAAGCTTTATCCATGATATCAATATATTACCAAGGGCAAAACGGTTCAACGTGTTAAACAGGTAGGGCCACTCCACACAGTCAAATGCCTATTCGGTATCCATTGAAATTACAAGCTCAGGGTTGTCAGAGGTTGTGGGTGAATACAGAATATTAGTCGTCTGACATTATGAAAGGAATGTCTGTTCTTCACAAACCCTGTTTGGTCTTCGGAGATGATAGTTGGAAGGACACGCTCGAGCCGTCTAGCCAGCATTTTAGCTAATATTTTTACATATGCACAGAGCAGAGAGATAGGGCGATAATTAGTACAGGACAGTGGGTCCTTATCCTTTTTCAATATAAGAGAAATAGTAGCCTGTCGTAACGTGAGAGGAAGTGAGCGACTTTGCAGTGATAAATTAAAAATGTTGAGTAGCAGTGGAGACAGTGTATCTGCAAATGTTTTAAAAAAAATGCCAGGGAAACTGTCAGGGCCAGGGCATTTCCCAGTCTGCATAAACATTAAAGCACTCCTAAGTTTGTTTATTGTAAATGGTACATCCAGACTAGATGCCACTTAATAGTTGATGGAAGGGATATCTAAGGAACTAAAAAAGTTTTTGTACTGTGTTTCGTTATCTGGGCTCTCAGAAGAGTATAATGAAGCATAAAAATCTCTGAACTGATTGTTCATCAAATGAGAGTTAATGGTTGTTCCAATATCTGTGTTAATCTGGGCAATGTGCATTGATGAGTAGGACTGGCGAATTTGGTGAGCAAGCAATTTACTTGGTTTATCTCCAAACTCATAGAAATTATGGCGCATTTTTAGCAGGGACTCTGCTGTTTCATTGGAGACCAGAATGTCATAATCTGCCTTCTTTGTGAGTAATTCTTTGAAAAGATCAGCATCAGATGTGTCTACACACTTTGACTGCAGCTCTGCTATATCTTTGGAGAGAGAGACTTTCTTTGCCATAGCGAGCTTTCTCTGATAGGCAGAATAAGATATTATTTCTCCTCTGAAGTAAGCTTTACATACATCCGGATTAACATTGGCAGATATGAAAAGATCAATACGACTGTTAATTGTGCTAATAAAGTTGGTGTCAGCAAGTAACAACGAATTAAAGCGCCAGGGAGAGCGGGAAAGAGATCTTCCTTGGAAGGAGACATCCATGACGACGGTTGCATGGTCTGAATTTACAATTGCATTGTAAGAAAATGATGTGACAGAGGAGAGGAGTTTATTATCAATGAGAAAGAAGTCTATTTGTGAGAACGTGCTATGAACAGGAAAGAAGAATGAGAACTGCTTGGTGCTAGGATTAAAAAAGCGCCAGGCATCCGAGAGGGCATACAGTTCCATGACAAGCTGGATTGCTTTGGATGATTTAGATGGAGCATAAGGCCTGTTAGATGAGCGATCAAGCAAGGGATCAAGACAGCAGTTGAAGTCACCACCAAGGATAAGTTGGTGAGAGTTCAGGTCAGGATGAGGGAAAAATAACTTCTTAAAAAAGTTCTCATTATCCTAATTTGGACCATACACATTTGCCAACACCAAATTATTTGTTCCAATTCTACCTTTAACGATTATAAAACGTCCATTAGGGTCTGAAATGACAGTGGACATTGAGAAGGGGATTGATTTATGATTGAGAATTGCCCCCCCACGTGCCTTGCTTGAAAATGAGGAGTGATAAAGTTGGCCCACCCAACCTCTGTGAAGTTTAGCGTGATCTAATGGCTTAAGGTGTGTCTCTTGTAAAAAAGCTACTATAGTTTTAAGAGATTTAAGATGGTTAATCACTTTGGTCCACTTGACAGGAGAGCTCAGGCCTTTAACATTCCAACTAGTGAATCGAACGGCACCACTCGGTGCAGATAAGGAGAATTTACTAGCCATTAAATGATGGGAATGACGGTGTGAGTGGAAAAGTAGCCTCTATGAATGTCCCCGCCCATCCCCACCCACAAATCAGCATCAGAGAGGGAATAAAGCACCTGTCTGGGTCCAACAATATGATTTATAGCAGTAGCACTGAAATATGAGGAAAATACAATAAAATCAAAACTTAAAAAACTGTATAAAAAACACAGCCCTCTCCCCCTAAGCATCCTGCCCCCCCACCCCAAACCCCGTCGCTGCTGCAAGACCCAGCAGTAACTCACTGATTCATTCATCAGCATCCTTTGATACTTCCTAAGTCTATCGCACTGAACCCACGATGACTTAATAAACTTCAAGAGATTACATTACATCTCAAAAACCTCAAGAGGAACATAAACTAGTGCAATAGGCATTCACAGACATTATTTTGAAACCATGTCCATCTATTGAAAATGCAATGAAACACTGGAACATGAATATCTAACGTTTAAACAAACAATAGGCTACTATAGATAGCACATATGTGAAGAACGAGTCTGCAAATGACTCCAAATTACCAGCAGCACATTGAGCTGCACCCAGCACAAGCGCATACAATTATAATGAGAGAACCATGAAATGGTAAGAGCTCACCTCGCCTTCAAGCACAAATAATAGGCATCAACGATAACGTTTGTTTTGCATAGGGTTGAATATGTGTTCACTGGCTTACGTTCAAGCTCTGTACAAACTTGTCAGCCTCCAAAACAGACTTGATCCATGTCTTCTCGCCGTTGGGGAGGGAGATACGGAGCTTGGCTGGATACAGGAGAGCCGGTTTGTATCTGCGCTTGTAAAGTTCCGCCATGGAGCTTTTGTACTCTGCCCTTTGCTTCAAAACGTCACTGCTGTAGTCTTCGGAGAGTGGGATCTTGTGCTTCTTGTAGAACAAATCACCTCGTCTGCGAGCCTTGCGAATGAGCAGGTCCTTAACATGGAAGCGGTGGAGGCGTAGGATGACAGGCCGTGGCTTATCTCCTGTACCAGTCTTGGGTGCAAGGCTCTGACGATCGAGCTCAGGTGGTGAAGGGAGGACCTCCGTACCAAAGACATCAACAAGTAGTTTGGAAAAGAACGCGGTTGGTCGTGGCCCTTCAAGCGATTCAGGTAGGTCGATAATTCTAATGTTTTGGAGCCTGCTGTGCCCATCCAGATCGGCTACCTTCACTTTCAGCAGCACGTTGTCTTGTTGGAGGGTAGAACATGCGGTTTCTAGTTGTTGAAGCCGAAGGTCCACCTCATTAGAGTTGTGTTTCAAAGAGCTGATCTGCTGTCCATGTTCTATAACAGTCAAGTGCAAGCCCTCCAGTGTCGTTGTCAAAGCCTTGAAAGAAGACTTAAAGTCGGCAGATATTGCTTTCCTCTGCTCATCCAATAAAGAGCAAAGTTCTGCTAATGTAACGCTAGCAAACGATGAAGAGGGCTCTTTATCCTGCTTGCCCTTTGCTTTAGACATTGCCGTGGTTTAATAATGGTTAACACACTAACACTAGAGGTTTGAAAACAAAAATACTTGAAAAAGAGAGGTTTAAAAGGTAATCTAAAAGTTCAGTCGTGGGAGCAAGCAGCCTGCATGTCTGCTCCGCACCCGCCATACCGGAAGTCCTGTGCAAGCAGCTTTAATCATTGATTATACATTTGGCTGTTACTGCAACCATAAACAAGGTATAAAACAAAACCTTCAGTTTCAAACGAGGTTACCTTTTCAAATAAAATATATCATGTTCACCATTTCAACCAACGATATTGAGCAACGCTATTTGTTAAATAGCAGACCTGGGTTTTAATTAACTGGATCAGCCTTGGGACCACATTCCACCGCACCACCACTTCTCAATCACTGGGATGGAAGGAATACAGAAAGGGGCCAAAAAAATCCCATCGGATACATCAGTATTGTTCTATTCGTGGAGTATTGCTCTATTCATGAAGAGCTCCCAGCCTCCCCTCTCGCCCATGGTGTTCCTGGACAGGACATCTCCGAGCAGGCAAAAGTCACAGTGGCCGGATATTTCAGAATCAAATTCAGGAGCGAGGAGATTAAAAACCCTCTCGCAGTTGATCGTTTTGTTGTCGCAGTGTCATGAGACCGATGGATCGGGCTGTCCATGGCACATTTGTCATCCAGACCTCAAATCTATTGAGATGCTGTTGGTCAGGACTTTAGGAGCTGTGTGTGTTACAGGAGAGGGGTCCTTAAACATCAATAAACTGCAGTAAGCAGTGTGGTATTGAGCATCTTTTGTTAATTCACACATTGTTTTGGACACCTGTGGCTAAGAATAGAGCTGAGCTGTAAAGGAATCCATGTCCTTTGACACTCCCATGATAGTCTCTGACCACGAGTTAGGGGCAGTGACCAAAAGACGAGTAAAGAAGACGAGTACAGATACAAGCAATCAAACCGATGCCTCTGCAGGAAATCTGGGTCACTCTCTGGGATATGGCTGGGACCTGGGAGGGCCCTTCAGGGGGATTATCCATGCCGAGAAGGGCAGGTTGAGGGGGTCCTGTTCTGATACCGCCAAAGGCCTGGCAGAAGGGAATGTTCTTCAGGCGGTATTCCTGTAAAGATCAGTGGACCCAGTGTTTTGGATATGTGGAAGAGGGGGAGCCAGCCCTCCAGATCTCTCTGCACCAAAACGACGGCACAATGGTGGGAGGGGTGGTGAGCAGTCAGCTTTCAAAGGAGCTGACATTTGGAGAGGCGGGTCTGATAAGGGACTAGTCAGCAGGCTCGTTCCATTGGGGGTGGACCAGGGGCCAAAACCAACACCAGCAACTGGAGTTGGTTCCTGTGTGCCAGGGTCATTGGCAGGCAGAGAGCAAGCCCTTTGCTCCTTTCTAGCATGTGTTTGAACTTTGAATGAGGTTTGCTATGTGGACTCATAGTGTGATGATTATGCATGCTCTGTTATTGTCTCCTCTCCAGCAAGGAAAGTCATTGAGCATCAAGGGCCACTTGACTGCTGTTACAGCACACGGTTTCAGGCGGAGCGGAGACAAGAGGCTTTCCTGTTCCCACCCACCTCTCACACTCAACAAACACACACCACACTTGTAAAAGCTGGCTCAAACACACACACATGCACACACTCACACGCACACACGCACACACGCACACACACACACACACACACACACAAACACACCACACATTTAAACACAATATCAGACACATACCCACACAAACAGCCACACCAACACACAGCGACATGAACGCTGAAAGCATTATCATCAGGCTACCCCTCCAGCCGTGATGCCCACAGACCCTCTCTTCTCCTAACCGGGGGCCGTCCATGTGGGTATCAAGTGTGCAGGTTATAATGCTAATTCAATAACTGCTGTCTCTTGGAGATTTATTTTCCCAAGGGCAGGTTTAGAAGTGACGTAATACGTAAGTTATGATGTAACATTTAGTATTTCAATCAAACCTATGACTACATACCCTCATTTGCATATCCTTTTAACAAACCTATCGTTATTATCAGATACGGCCACAGTTCAGAAACACATCAGCATGGTTGCATTAAACATGACCTGGTCCATTGGGTTGTTTACACTTGACGTGGCTACTATGTGATCCTACCACGCCACGGTACCAGATTTAAAGGGGTTCATCTTTTGGCGTGGCTGTAATCCACAAGCACGTGAGTCGGTGGAGAACTGGACCATATATAAGGGAAGGAGAAGAGCCCACACTGAAAATGTCCTCAAAGAGAGGGTGTTGCTCCTGGAGAACATGAAGCTTTTACTATCACTATCTTTCAAATTCCTTTCTTTGGTGACAATATGAGTCCCAAACACGTAAAAGCCATCTGTTGACAGACACACACACACACACACACACACACACACACACACACACACACACACACACACACACACACACACACACACACACACACAGGCACAAGTTGTGGAAAGGTCTTGCTAGTTTCAATTGTTGAACACCATGCTTCCATAGTGTTTCTTTCCTTCTTCTCAACAGTTCCTGTTCTTTTGTGTGTGCATGTTTGTGCATCTTTATATATTTTTCTCTGGGTTGTGGGTGCGTCTGTTTCTGTGTGTGTGTGTGTGTGTGTGTGTGTGTGTGTGTGCGTGTGTGTGTGTGTGTGTGTGTGTGTGTGTGTGTTATCCAGCTCTCAGGCTGGTGTGTTTCTAAAAAACGGAGATAATGGAGTGAAACCTTAGATAAAAACCGGCATCACACCTCTTATAGTGGCTTTCAGATATGCACACGCACACACGCACACGCACATACACGTACACACACACCACACCTAAATAAAATGAATAGAATACAAACACAGAAATACATAGTTTTTCCTTTCCTTTCTTCCCCCTTCTCTCCTCTTATCTCGCCTCTCCTCTCCCCTTCTCTCCTATCCTCCCCCTTCTCCCTTCTCTTTCCCTCTCCTCTTCTACGACACCCACTAAGTCTTCCTCATCCTACATGTCGAGCAAATAAATAAAGCATTGCATAATGTAAACGTTATGTATACATTGTGTGTGTGTGGGTGTGTGTATGTGTGTGTGTGTGTGTGTGTGTGTGTGTGTGTGTGAATGTGTGTGTGTGTGTGTTTGTGTGCATGAGCTAGCATGTGCATTTCAAAGGGTGAGGAGGCATTTATATGTATGAGTTTGTTCATGGCTGGGCCTTTGCTATCCTGTGTTGCACGACAAAGCACATGAGTGTGTGTGTGTATGTGTGTGTGTGTGTGTGTGTGTGTGTGTGTGTGTGTGTGTGTGTGTGTGTGTGTGTGTGTGTACACGCACTGGCTAGCATCATTATCAGGGGAGATAAACGGAGTGCTATGCGACGACAACCTCTCAATAGAAGCGGTGACCTTGGTCTGTGCATTAGCAACTGGAGAGGACTCGTTGAGGGATACAATTGCATTTCTTTATTTGGTGTTAACTGCCATGCAGGACATATATAGATGGCCATCCCATCCCCTTATCAGTGATGCCAACGTTTATAACCCCCCTCAGCCAGGACTGTTGTAGAACAGGCCCCCTGACCCAGGGGTAAGTACTAGGTGTCAGTATTTGACTAATATTCCCCCTCCCATCCCATGTAATGAACCCTCCTTGTTCAAGGCCATGTTAACCAGAGGAGCTAATGGTCACATCTGTTGACAGGATCATGGATTGATCAATCAAATCCTTGAACGCTACAATTACATCTTTTTGGTGCCGCTTAAGCACACTGGAACATACAAGAACGAACACGCAGGTACACACACTTGCACGCACACACACTACTTCTGTTTCTTTCTTTTGCAAACCTCCCCCTCTTCCTGTTTCTTTACCCTCTTCTTTCACTTTTCTCCTCACCTCATTCTGCGCTCAAATAGCCCAGATCCATGCTCTTCCCTCTTTTAAATCTGAGATTCAAAAATAAACAATGAACCAAGAACAATGACTGGTATAGAATGTATCAAAGGTGTGCTAAGATGAAAAAATCGTTCATCTTCTTCAACTTTTCTTCCACACACTTTGTATGTGTTGATGTACAAACATGACCACTCACTTATGCATGGATTGCTTTTTAGCCATCATGCAGATTTCATCAACTTCTTTACATTTGTGTTGACATTACCCTCTGTGTGTGTGTGTGTGTGTGGGTGTGTGTGCGTGTGTGTGTTTGTGTGTGTGTGTGTGTGTGTGTGTGTGTGTGTGTGTGTGTGCTGCTATTGATGTAAACTAAATTACAGCGGAGAAGGCTGAAATGTAACATATGCAGACTGTCGGGAGTCTAATGTAGCATAGAAAACCTATGAACTCACAGATATTGTGTATTAAGGAACCGTTTCCATATGCAATACACACTGCCGCAAATTACCTGACGAGGGAGAGACAGTCAGTGAGCGGGAGGGAGAGAGAGAGAGAGAGAGAGAGAGAGAGAGAGAGAGAGAGAGAGAGAGAGAGAGAGAGAGAGAGAGAGCGAGAGAGAGAAAGAAAGATTTAAATGTTTATTGGTATTTTTTATCATATTTTCCCATTTGGGCTTTGGCAATTTAATGTACATTAGAGGGATAGAGGAAGAAGTAATAGAAGTAATAACTAGAAAATGTATTTTCCTGCAGAAAATGCGATGAGTGCTGTAGTGCAAGGTGAGGTTGAAAATATGTTTTAATAAAGCCACATAGTTAAGAAATGAATGAGGTAAAGAAATGTTAAATGGCTTAAATAAAGTGAAGGGATTTGAACAGAGGTCAAAAGTCGACATGGAGTGAAAAATGTAAACATGCACACATTAAAAAAATGTAAATAGTTGGAAACAAATAAAGTGACTGCTGAATGAAAAGCGCAAAGCATTGCTAAAAATGCAGAAATGTCAAATGAATTGAACTGAAGAATCTGAAAGGTCAAATATATTGCAGTGCAATGCAGAAAAACCTGGAAGCTTAAATCGAAAACTGACTGATGCTGAATTGCATTACCTGAAGAAGCAAAGTGCTGAAGTGCCTTTAAATGACACTCCAAAAAAAAATTGAATTATTGGCTTAGTCCGACTATGATTGGAGTATTAAGATGCATGCATCTTAATACTCCCCCCATCTTAATACTCCAATACTCCAATCGGCATACGGCCAATTTGATTGCAATTCGATTTTGCGTTCTGCGCATGCTCGAGATCTTTTAAGCAGACTGCCAGTCAAAGTGAAGGGTGTTACCCCCGAAAGAACTTCGGCCCGGGAACATCTCTGTTGTGCTCCTCGACTACGGTCTGGGAGCTGACAGCAGGAAAGGTGTAACACTTCGATTTCACCCAAGGCTGAATTAAAAGTACATGTTTATCTAAATGTTCGCCATCAACAAGGTTGTAAAGTAGTTACTTCAGGCACATCTATCATAATAAAACAAAAATTCTTCCGACGTGTTTACGATCTTTATTCATTCATTGCGCCGTGGTCGAACTGACAGAGATATTCTCTGATATTATGAATCTTAAAGACTGCGTCGGGTTCTCAGACTCTCTGGTACTTCAGTAACAAGTAAAGACTCATAGTGGGGGTTATCTCGGCCGTGGTGGAGAAGGAATTGGAGAAAGAAACTTTGGCTTTGCCTCTCTGAAGTCCAGATTGAAACATGAGATGGAGGAGGAAGGGATTGTTGCCGTATGCAGACTGCCGGAGGAGCTGCTCCGCCGCAGCCGAAGGAGTCCACATACGCAGAGAGGTCGGGACAGTGGAGCGTTGGTGAAATGATGTGGACCCGAAGTGAACTGACAGCTGTCTATTGAAAACATCTCCGTTGAATGCCGCCTGAGGTTGTTGTTGCTAGTGATGTAAAAAGGTCAGCTGGTGGCTCTATTACCACTAGTTGAAATGGATACAATGCCACCTATCGTACTTGCAGTTGCGGTTTTAGGCACGGGCGAACCAGGCATCCGCCCGGGGCGCCGTATTTGTGGGGGGCGCCAAATTACGTGGGTACCATAACATTGTTTGGGGAATTGGCATATTGGCGCCCCCTCTGACTGCAGGCGCACCTGTTCGTTGAGAAGGTGAGACAGATTGACTGAAACCCCCACTGAAGTCCATCCATCTGTCCTGCTCGGAGGAAGTCTTGCCTCAGGCGTAGCTGGACGTAGAACCGCCACTGCGTACCTGTGTATGAAATGCTTCGGCCAATTAATCGATTTTCTCACGTCATTTTTAATCTGACAATTGCAGTTGTCCGATTGAGGAGCATAGTCGATAGTAAAACTACTGAATGTAACAAAAGCTGAAAGCTAAACTGTAATACTTTCAAAGCTGGAAGATAGTAGTCGTAGTGGTACTAGCTATAGTAGTAGTAGTAGTAGTAGCAGTGGCGGCTGGTGAATTTTATTTTAGTGGGGGGCTAAAAGTTTGTAAACCAAACACCCTGTAGGGCGGTCTGGGGGCAACCTTCCCCGGAAGATTTTTTTGCGATTTTCACATACAAACTAAGCATTCTGGTGCATTCTGACAAAATAATAAAGACAAAAGAGAACATTTCCTTACAAAGACGAATGGAGCCGGGGAACTAAGTTTTAGCTTCATTTATTTTTCCTTTTTTTCAGCAACATTAAAAGTGCAAATACATCAATAATAATTGGGAATTATACAAGAGAGAATGTGATTCTAAAATGGGTGAGTTACGCCCAATCTATTGTGTTGGTAACTTCACTCATAAATCTATCTACAGTCAAGTATGTATTTAGACAAATACGATAAAATATCAATATAACATTGTAGCAGGATCAAGAGAGTGAGTGGACCAAGTTCGTCGTCCCTCATTGGGAGCTTGTTTATTTCAAACAAAAGTAAAACAGAACAGAGGCTTGAAACTATAAATCAACACAGTGCGGGAGAGTCCTCGCGTTCAGCGCTCCACGATCTGTGATCTGTTCTGGGGACCGCGATGGATCTCTCCCTCTCTCTGCTCCCGGTCTCTTCCTGCTACAAACAAAGCAGGCACACAAATACACACTCCCTGATTGGCCTGATTGCGAGCAGGTGCCCACAATCAGGCCCAATCCTCCGAGCTGATCCGGTGCGCTCCCCCCCCCCCCCCCCCGGAACGGGAGAGGAAGTCCGCCACGGCCATCTGCGCCCCAGGCCTGTGCACGACCCGGAAGTTGAAGGGCTGCAACGCAAGGTACCACCGGGTAATCCTCGCGTTGACATCCTTCATGCGGTGGAGCCACTGGAGGGGGGCGTGGTTGGAATAGAGGGTGAACGTGCGACCCAGCAGGTAGTAACGAAGGGCGCCAACTGCCCATCGGATAGCGAGACACTCCTTCTCCACCATGCTGTACCGACCCTCCCGGTCTGATAGTTTTCGGCTCAGGTACAACACCGGCCAGTCGACCCCCTCCACCTGCTGGGTCAGGACCACACCCAACCCCCTATCCGACACGTCCGTCTGCAGGGAAAAAGGGAGATCAAAGTTAGGAGCACACAGAACGACAGCCTCAAACGACACCTGACATGGCTCCGACCACTGGACTGTATCTGGGGCCCTCTTACGGGTGAGGTCGGTCAAGGGGCTGGCCAGGTTCGAGAAGTGCGGCACAGATTGCCGGTAATAACCTGCCAGCCCCAAGAACCGCCTCACCTCCTTCTTGGTCCTGGGCCGAGGGGAGGTGGCGAATGCCGCGGTCTTAGAGACCTGCGGCCGGACCTTCCCCCCCCCCAGGTGGTACCCCAGATACTGGAACTCCCTCCGCCCGATCACGCACTTCCTCGGGTTGGCCGTGAGCCCCGCCCGTCTCAGTGACTGAAGGACGGCCGCCCCCTGCCGCATATGCTGCCCCCAGGTCTCACCATAGATGACGATTTCATCGATGTAGGCAGCAGCATACGCAGTGTGGGGCCGTAACACACAGTCCATTAGCCGCTGAAACGTGGCCGGGGCCCCGAAAAACCCAAACGGAAGTATCTTGAATTGGTATAGTCCGAGCGGAGTGGAGAAGGCCGTTTTTTCCCGGGCTGCTGGAGACAGCGGAATCTGCCAGTAGCCCTTCGTGCAGTCCAGAGTCGTGTAATAGGTGGCCATGCCAAGCCGGTCCACGAGGTCGTTGATCCGAGGCATTGGGTAGGCGTCGAACTTTGACACCGCCTTCACCCTACAGTAGTCCACACAGAACCGGACCAACCCGTACGGCTTCCCCACAAGCACAACGGGACTGCACCAGTCACTGTGAGACTCCTTGACCACACCCAACTCTAACATGGTTGCTACTTCGCGCCGTACCACGTCTTGTTTGTGGACTGGCAGCCTGAAGGGGCGTGTCCGCACCGTTGACCCGGGCTGCGTCTTGATGTTATGGGTAATTAACGGGGTGCGACTGGGCAGGGGCGAAAAGACGTCGGTGAACTGGAGTTGCAGGCTGGCAACGTCCGCTGTAGACGCTTGTGCGGATGGCTTTGACCTTCAACAACCCGTAAAGTTCCCCAATAAGTTATGCCATTTTACATGAGTGGCATGCCAGTGGAAAATGGTAGGTGCCAGTATGAACTGGCAAATACCACAGGACATGAATAACATGCCAATGGAAAAACGATAGGTGCCAGTATGAACTGGTAATTGCCATTTTAAATGAGTGGCATGTCAGTGGACAAACGGTAGATGCCAGTATGAACTGGCAAATACCACAGGACCTGAGTGGCATGCCAGTGAAAAAACAGTAGGTGCCAGTATGAACTGGTAATTACCATTTTACATGAGTTGCATGCCAGTGGAAAAACGGTAGGTGCCAGCATGAACTGGCAAATACCACAGGACATGAGTGACATGCCAGTGGAAAAACAGTAGGTGCCAGTATGAACTGGTAATTACCATTTTACATGAGTGGCATGCCAGCGGAAAAACGGTTGGCTTATATGCTATATAGGCTACGCTACTACGACACCTTGATAAAACATGAGTGAAAAAATTGATGAATGTCTATCCATAGGCTACAGTGCCACCCCCTGGTAGATATAGCGACCTGCCTCTGTAGTCATAGACTATAGCTCTAAATCTCTGTTATCGATTAAGGCCACTTCATACCTCTGGATCTGGACGAAATTCGTCCGTCCGTACCAAACGTTGTCTCCGGGACTACCCTTCATATACCTCCGTCCGGTTTCAGCGTTGTTATGGATGTTACGCAATACATCCTCTAGAGGGAAGTGATTGTCGTGTCACAAATTAACGGCATCGACAATCGCAAACATGGCATCTGTAGAGGAGATGGTTTTGCTTTGTGTCATCTGAAATCGGCAAAAAAAGGTGCAAAAAGTGTAGGCCTAGGCGGCGGTGGAATGTGACACCCCTCACCAACCCAACCCGCCATTTTTAAATGACCAGTTACAACTCATTGCCAAAGCAGGGGAAAAATAAAATAAAAGGTCAGATACATAGTATAATATAAGTATAAAACGTTAAATACAATATGTATACATATGAGATATTATACTCTATCTATTTTCACGAATCTTCTGACTTCTGACTCTATACTGCCGCCTCGATTTCGCGTGGTATTGCTTCGTTTCTCCCGGAGCACTCCAGATTCATAAGCTCAGAGGCGACGGACCCATTGACGGATGAAACACCTCCGGGACCGGATAAAACGGTCCGTATCTGTATTTACCGAATGGGCCTTTAGTTAGACCTGTTTAGGTGGCTAGGCTAACTACCGTCACTGGAGCAAGTCCGTCTGTTTTCAAAAGCATCTGTCATTTCATTTTTGGCGGCCCGCAGAAACATTCCTGGCGGCCCGCAATGACATACAGATGTAAGTAAAAAAAAATTAAAAAAAGATTTTTTATTTTTTACTCATATATCAATATTAATTTAAACAAAAATAAATAAATATAAAGAGAAAAGTCGACTGTCATTAGCTTTCAATTAAATCCTGTTACATTTGTTCATTTTAATCAGACTGTGCATTACTTTGAAAGGATGAACCTCAGTTTCATGATTTAGACCTCACTTGACCTCACTCCCAGAGGTCCACGCTGCGATGTTTTTTTTCACCACTGGGATGATGACGGCATTTCCCGCCTAATTGTTTTTTCTTTGGCGGCCCTCAGTCAAATTCTGGGTTCCTAAATTGGCCCTCAGCTGTCAAAACTTTGAGAACCCCTGATTTACGGCGTTATGTTGTGATATAGTGTCAATAAAGACCAAATATATATGTAGCTTTACATTTACGGCAATACTTCTCATGAAATTTTAGGGAGGAGGCGGGGCGTGCTGGTGTCATATACTATTGTTGAGAAAGGCAGTTACCGTTCCTGAATGGCATATGCCGTCCCTGAACAGCATATGCCAGTGGTCGCGGTGGCACATGCCACAAGCCAATAAACGATCTCTGCGTCTCTCCAGCGAGTGCTGATTTGACCACACCCCCGCATTTCCGGAGAGGCGCCATCCAGAGCTGATCCAGAACTTTCGGTAGCAACTTTTTCTAACCAATGCGGTAAGTTTTACTTGTTTGAGGTTAATGTTGTGCGGTTGATAAACACTTAAATAATTAGAAAAATCGCAGTTCATTTTTGTTTGTATGGATAAATTGTATGTTACTTTCTAATCCCATTTTAAAAATGATAAAAAATTGTCGAACTGGCGATTGCTAGCTTCAACTTGGTTGCTAATGTAAGACTCCGGTTGTCGAGAGAGTATTATATCAGTAATATCTGAGACTTTTTTTTTATTTTTATTAAATGTGCTTTTCTTCTTTTTTACTAGAAACCATTGAAAAGATAAGTTTCACTTTGCTGACGAGTAAACTGAGGAGAGCCGGACAGGGCAGGCACAGTGGAGGAGGGAGAGGACAGAGGTGAGTTTTCGCTATCACTCAAAAGTAGAAGTTAATAAAACCTAGTATCTCTTTGAAATTAAGGGAGGAGTATATGAGGAGCTCTTTTCCAAAATGCGATATGCAAAAAAAAATGAACCTATTCACTGCTCCACTGCACCTCGCGTGTGAGGGCAGTGGGACAACGTTGCGGGCAGCGGGATTACGTCGCGTCTGAGGCCGAAATGGTTGATCATGTCGGACTGAGTAGTGTAGTGAGCGAGTGTGGAGGTCTGGTAGACCCTCCAGGGCAGTGTGACCACGTCGCATGTTAGGCCGAAATGGTTCACCTTGTCGGACTAGGGGAAGCAGTGAGTGGCCCAGAGTGTGGAGGTTGTGATGGAAAATCTACATGTTGTTACATTTTTCTTTATGAACTTAGGTTTTGTTTACTATTCCGTGTAAGTTCTTGCCATCCTGCTCTCCTTCAGGGTCATCTAAAATGTAAACCTTTGTGGTTGGTGATGTAATCTGTTCTCACTTGTTACCTTTTGTTGGTTTTGGCCTGTTCCTCGACCCCCTGGGGAGCGTCGGGAAACAAAGGGCTACATGGCACGGCCGCAACCCCTTATTTATGAAATCCTGAGGAACTTCAATCAATAGATTACCATCTGGTTAACAAAGGCTTTTGGTTTATTGGGGGACAGCTGCCCTCAAGAACCCAATCTAAGTGTATAAGAACTCCTGACTTTAGCCACTCAGTGGACTTCTCCTTGCGAACCGAACGCGAGTATGAAGTAAGACGCAGGGCAAACGCCCATCTGAGGCCTCAGATTATTGTAGTGTATGCCTGTTTTATTGTTTGTTGATGCATGTTGTGATGTATCTTTGTTCATACTTTTATTAAAAATATATATGACCACCAATTGCCTACATGTATTGTGTGCTTTTTGAATCTAAATATCTCATCTGTCTTAGACGCAAACTCTGATAGAGAAATTGCCATGACATGGTCTGGTGGACCCTCCAGGGCAGCGGGACCACGTGGCGTGTGAGGCTGAAATGGCTCACCTTGTTGGACTAGGGGAAGCAGTGAGAGGCCCCGAGTGTGGAGGTCCTTATGTCATGCATGTGCATTTGTTTATATTCATTTATAGTATGAGATGAGTCCCTGATATTACTCGTTGCATGTTCTCTTGTTAAAAAAACAAAAACACAAACCAGCAATGGATTTACAGCATTTTTGGAAAAAGAATTGATGGATTTGTAGCATAACATAACAGCCCCTCCTCCCTCTAGCAGCAGCAAAGATAGGCTCACATCAGCAGCACAGGAGGACAGAAGAGAAGGAATGCTTAATCATGTTCTTCATTCTTAACTTCATTCCCACCTTTTAAACTAGTTTGATCATGTGCAAGCTGTTTTATGCATGGTAGAATGCGTTGTATTTATTTATCTATATATGCCATTATTTCCTATGAAGGCGGAGACATGCTGGTTCCTGTAGAATATAAGGGGGTGAGCAAATAGGTCAGGGTACCAAAGGAGGTTTTTATCGATTTTATCGATTCGTTGTTGCAGCCCTAGTATGTAGCCCTAGTATGTATGCCCTAGTATGTATCTTTATTAAAATATGACAATCATCCCGTCTGCCCTGTTAATTTAATGACTAATTGTGAAATCCCCGGAAAATTCAGTTGCTTTCATAACCAATTGGTCAGTTTGCTAATTCACAGAATGATTTATTAATACAGTATCCCCTAGTTACTGAGTAACTGTCACTTAGGGCCCTGTTAGGGCCCCAGTGAGGGCCCTGGTTGTTCATCATTCTTTACTCAGTACCGAATACAGAAGTCCCCTAGTCTGTTTACCAGTAACTCCACAGTAGTTAGTGAGTAAATGTCACTTCCCAGTTAGGGCCCTGGTCGTTCATCATTCGTTACTCATTCGTTCCTCAGTAACTACCCACGTTTTTGCATACTTTATTGTAAAGTGTTACCAATAATAATATGAATAATAATTGTTACAAATATAGAGAATCATCGGGGGGGTTAGTAACTTATACTTCCATGGTCAGTAAACAATGCGACTGCGATCGCTCAGACCACTCGCTTATGATACTACAATGCTAGAAAACAAGAATATTTCTGCATCCGGTACGTCATGAACTAGGGCGTGGCTAGGCTCCCATGATGCGGAAGCAAATCTCTCCTTGATGTTGCCCTGCGACATTGAGCAGTTTTCATAGTAATGAATGGGAGCCATTTTGGAATCCGCTGTCCATTCTATAATAGGTCCATGGATCGCAGTCGCATTGTTTACCGACCATGGAAGTATAAGTTACTAACCCCCCCGATGATTCTCTATATGTGTAACAATTATTATTTATATTATTATTTAGTTTTGATTAGTTTGCCACTTTTTGACCTTATAAGAAAAATACCATGTATATATATTTTAATTTTTGTATTTTAAAACAAAAATAATAATTACCACTTGTTTTTTAATACATTTTTCTGTTACTGAAACGAGAATCAAATGCCCAATATAAACACAGACCAATCATCTGGTGTACCCAGGGAACTCACTGATTCAGTCAAGATGTTAGGAAGCAAAGGAGTCTGAAATGACCCCCATGGAACCATGGACCTATTATGTGTGGGTGCAATAAATAAGACAGATATGATGGTGCCAGACCCACGTCAAGTTTCAAAAACAAGTAATACTGAAACTGAATCTCAAACTTGATCCTGAAATGTATTTAACATGAAATATGGTATAGGGAGAGGGCTGTGGCAGCAATCGATGGAGGAAGCAGTCAGGAGTGCAGGAAGACAACAACAGGAGTATGATGGACAGGGATCTGAATGACAGAAATACAATTGTGGGAATTTTTGTATTTCAACATTCAGAGGAAATCAGGCCTACTGTGTGCAAATAAAATTAAAGATCTCTAGGATAGAATGATAACTGTAAATGGCAGGTGTACATTGCTTTTGATGGAGCCATAATGTTATATTAATAATAATAATAATAATAATAATAATAATAATAATAATAATAATAATAATAATAATAATATTGAAATGCATTTTATTTAAGCACACCTTACATGTATAATTAATAAAAGATTAAAAACATTTGGGTGTTTGTCACTTTTGTGAAAGAGCTGGAGTAATGGAATAAGATGCAGCTGGGCAGGGTGCTGAGAGGTGATGCATGAGGCATGATGGTGGCATGGCAGACAAGTAGAGGAGCATGATGGACTGGGATCTGATGAGGAAACAAAAATTATTATCGAACTTAAGATAAAATATACTCTGAAGTTTCCAGTTTCTGCAAACAGAAGAGAAAGGGTTTAATTAAGGCTTTGTATCATTAATAAGATAGACTGTGACAAATCAATAACAAAAAAATATACATAAAAGGCCTGTCCTACTTTAAAGCCCACTCACCACGTCAAGGTGCAGGCCAAGAGTGGGAACATAGAACAAAGACTCACATCACAAAGTCAGACAGTCACAACATGAAAAAAACATAAATACATGAAACATGTATATAAATACTAGACCATAGACTCACATCACAAACTCAGACAGTCACAACATGTAAAGAACATATAAATACATGAAATATGCATATAAGAACTAGACCTTAGACTCACATCACAAACTCAGACAGTCACAACATGTAAAAAAACATATACATACATGAAACATGCATATAGATACTACTAAATAATTGTAATACATTAACATTGTTAACTGTCATACATAGCTAAACAAGCAAATGAAAAATTAAATACCAACGTAACTGAAATGTTTATTAGACTATTATTAACAATAATATAAAATGATACCGTAATCCACCTGTTCTTTGTCTTTGGATCTTTTGAATAAATGGATCAATATATGGTGAATTGCAATGATCGCAAGCAGAGGAACGTGAGAGTTATTGAGCAGCAGCTGAAATAGTCTAAAAATCCCTTCATCACTAAAACACTTTTAGTGATAAAAAGTCACCACAGTGCCTAAAAACCATCAACGTCATTAATGTCAAGGGAAAGGAAAACCTTCGGACACGAGAAGTAAACGGAGCAGTGGCTACAAAACTAGGCTCTCTCGGATTCCAAGCCGAAACAACATTTGTTTCACTACGACTCCTTTCAGCTGCCCACCCCTACTTCTCCAGCAAAGAATAATTACAGAAAACGGCTAATAAAATGCTTGAGGTGGCGTTTTGAAAAGAGAAAACTTAATTTTTTTAGCACATGGTATAAAGGTAATTATGAGCCTTTGATTGATATCCAGACATATTTTGCGGAGACACATTCCTCCTCCCTACTTGTATTGGAGTGAACAAGGACATCTACTTCTGGGAACTTTGAATTGAGGGACCCGTCCACAGCCCGCTAAAACGACTGCAATACCAGGCTTGGCTGCAGAGCACTGGTGGATTGCGGAAGTATGCACTGTTCCTGGGGGTTTGATTGAACCCCATGTTATTCTCCGGCCGCCAACACTTTCGGGGAAATGAAAGCCTCCAATGATTTTCACGTACTGTAATCCATGGTATGACTTGCTATTTGAAACATCCGATTTTTAATCATCACAAGCTTTTTTAATCTGTCTTTCCAGAGCGAAATCTGCTTCCAAAGCACCACCGCATGATACATTACCCAAGGGGTATTAGGAAGATTGATGATTGGTCCGATCATTGAAGAATCATTAAACTGAATCTAGGAAATCCGCTGAACATTTTGAATGTAGATTGAAGTCTGTAGAATGAAGTATGAATAAATTGAAGGGTTTTGAAGTCATACTGCTAACGTTTGCTGACACTGAAATGCTCCGCTACACTGCTGAAGCTGAGCGTTGAAGAATCATTACATTGAATTTAGGAAATCTGCTGAACATTTTGAAGATGGAATGAAGTCTGTAGGATGAAGTATGAATCAGTTGAATTGTTTTGAAGTCTTAGCGCTAACGTCAGCGCTAATGTCGCCGCTAACGTCAGCGCTAACGCTAACGCCAATGCTAATTTCAGCACTAATGCTAACATCAGCGCTAACATCAACGCAAACGTCAGCGCTAATGCTAACATCAATGCTAACTTCAGCGCTAATGCTAACTTCAGAGCTAACGCTAACTCCAGTGCTAACGCTAACGTCAGCGCTAACGCTAACGTCAATGCTAACGTCAGCACTAACGCTAACGTCAGCAATAACGCTAACGTCATCGCTAAAGCTAAACTCAACGCTAACGCTAACGTCAGCGCTAATGGTAACGTCAATGCTAACTTCAGTGCTAACGCTAACTTTAGCGCTAACGTTAACGCCAATGCTAACTTCAGCGCTAACGCTAACATCAGTGCTATCGTCAACGCAAACGTCAGCGCTAATGCTGACGTCAATGCTAACTTCAGCGCTAATGCTAACTTCAGCACTAACACTAACTCAAGCGCTTACGCTAATGTCAGCGCTAGCGTCAACGTCAGCGCTAACGTCAACGCTAATGTCAACGCTAACGTCACCGTTAATGTCAACGCTTATGCTGTAATCCATTTAGATGGTATGCCGGTACGTGCAAGTGGTAACGTCAACGCAAACGTCAGCGCTAATGCTAACTTCAGCACTTACACTAACTCCAGCGCTTACGCTAATGTCAGCGCTAGCGTCAACGTCAGCGCTAACGTCAATGCTAACATCACCGTTAATGTCAACGCTAATGCTGTAATCAATTTAGATGGTACGCCGGTACGTGCAAGTGGTAAGTTGCAAATCTCCTAGCTTTCTTGCGGCATTTCACTGTGGCACGCCCCCTTGTAGTCGTAGTATCTCGTCGCTTTCAAATTAGAGCGAGCAGAGCTGTACAACTCGCAAAGAAGATGGCTGCGCCCATAGTTAATGGTAAATTGAGATGTATTTTCTTTGTATTTGTACCACGTTGGTGGTTTTAATGTCAATTTTAAGTCCTCTTACACACTTGATTTCATTGCTGCTTTAATCCTGTCACCAATTTATGCATTGCACGGTCTTGCTTTGCGTGCAATTCAATGTAAAGTTGTGTTTTCAAGCTGGTTTGCTAGCCTGCTGGTTTGCTAGCTCTGTTGCTTGCCTGCTACTACTCCTCCTCGTCAGTGCTGTGCCTGCACGTGTTCATTGAACGATAGTTCATAAGCTCGTTCATATTTTGGGCGAACGTGAACTGAACGTACTGTATTACTGCCTGATGAACGTTACTGTGAACTCGTTCATTCTGGTGTCTGTGAACGGCACGCTCACTTGGTTTAACTTCGTTCAATATGGGGGTGTTTATCAACACGGCGGATGCGCGCGCAGATCGCCGTGTTGTTTGACCGGTTGCCATGGTAATCTCCGTGTGATTAATTTGCAGTTGCAGTGTTGCCAGCTTACTGTTACATTAAACTGTAAACAGAAAACGCGGTTACATGCTATAGACCCTATAGTATCTGTAGTATAAAGGCTGGGACGAATTTCAAATTATAAATATGTACACTTTATTTTGAAAGTATAGACCGGCGCAATTCCCATTGAAACGAATGGCGTGGTGATTATTCTTCAAAACGAGAGCTGTTAAATTGTGAAAAAATGACTTAAACTAATCAGACAACGTGGTTATATGCTATAGACCCTAGAGTAGCTGTGGTATAAAGGCTGAGACGAATTTTGAATTATAAATACGTACAATCCATAACATTAGCTCTCTGGCTCATAGCTCAGCGGACTAGAATACCTCATAGAATCATTGCTTGTTGGCCGGAAACGGAAAGGGGGGCTGTTCACGTTTGGTTGTAGTCTTTTCGCTCGGTTCTCCATCTCATCAGTAGGGCTAGAACCGAGGGAAAAGACTACAACCAAACGTGAACAGCCCCCCTTTCCGTTTCCGGCCAACAAGCAATGAGTCCTCCGACAGAAATCAATGGGATTTACAAAATGCGCTAAACGTGGAATAAAACACGATAGAAACTGTATTTTACTACGATACTTGATTCAACCACTCTATTTCATCCTAGAAAAACCACAAAGGGGGCTCAATGTTCAAAATACCAGAAAAAACGAATAGATCACAGCAACATATTGAAAAAAAACTAGTTCATTTTTTGGAACTGTGAACTTAGTTAAAAATTTTGAATTATGAACGTTTAACTGAACTAGTTCATTTTAAAGTGAACTTTCCCAACACTGCCCCTCGTGGCTATACAGAAACACGACAGCACTTGTTGAAATTAAAATAGGCGAAAATGGCAAAATATTATTGCAATGTAAAAAACTTGCAATGTTAATGTTTCTGTAAAGGCTGGCAATCATTATACACTGGATTATTTATTTTTCCAAAATAGTTTTCCTCAAACAGAGCACGAACGCATTTCTGGACAAGGACAGGACCATGCCATTTATTGGACCCGTAAAGTCCTTTGATGACCTCAAACGGAGAATGAGGTTGGGGAAGAAAACAAAGAAGCTGCAGTGGGAAGAGATGGCTGCAAAGCTTTCCACACAGTTTGGGGAGGACTTCCACCACGACAAGGTGGCGCGGAAGTGGTTGACATTTGTGCAGGGCTACAAAAATGTCAAAGACCACAATGCTTCCACTGGAAGGGGGCCAGCGGTCAAGGTCCGTCGCCAGGTTGTTTTTGGTCGACCTTGACTCCTTTTCCCAGTTGGGGTACATCTCAGTGCGACCTTTGGAAAACGATCCTGGTCCATCCTGAGTACATGTCACAGCCATTGTAATCGGCGACATTTGATTTCCGACACAACAGGAGTCCACTTGGTCTTCCTGTGCAGTTCTTTGTTGGAGATCTTCTTAGGCCAGAAGATGCGGCAGATTTTCCGGAGACATGTATTGTGGAAGGCATTGATCCTTTTAATGTCGTGCGTTGTCACTCACCAGCATTCCGAGCTGTATAACAGCACAGATTTCACATTGCTGTTATACAGTCGGATCTTTGTTTTGAGGCTGTACTGCTTTGACTTCAATATAGGATGAAGCCTTGCAAAAGCACCGTGGGCCTTCCCTAGCCTTGCTCTGATGTCTTTTGATGTTGAGTTGTCTTTGCTGACAAGACTTTTCAACATTGTCGAGGGTTTCTTCATCCACTGTGGTTGGTGCATCTAGAGTGGCATTTATGCACATCATTTGTGTTTTGGAGGTGTTAATAAACAAACCTGTTTGTTTTGCATACCGGTTAAGTCGGTCAGTCTTCTACTACAGGTGAGTGTATTTAGAGGAGAGAACAGCAAGGTCATCGGCAAAGTCTAGGTCTTCAGATTGGGAGAACAAAGTCCACTGAATGCCCCAGGGTTTATCGGCCGTCTTGCTCATTACCCAGTCGATGTCCATCAGGAAGAGAATGGGAGACATGGTACACCCGTGTCGCACACCTGACTCTATGGTGAACCAGTCCGATGGTATTCCATTGACAATGACACTGCACTCGAAGCGGCGCTAGAACAGCCTTATTAGTGTGACCAACGTGAGATGGTCAGTGTGAAGATCATGAGAGGAATTCCATATGCTCTCACGATCTTCCATAGGGTGCCGCGGTGAAGGCTGTCAAAGGCTTTCCGGAAGTCTATGAAGTTAATGTGCAGTGGGGCATTCCATTCTGCACAATGTTCGATGATGTTCTTCAGAGCAAAGAACTGATCTGTGCAGCCACTCTCTCTCCTAAAACCAGCCAGTCTAAAGTTTTGGTCAACAACAGACTCATTTCTGCCGAGTAGAATCCTATAAAAGACTTTCGATGGTATCGACAGCAGCGTGATCCCACTCCAGTTGTCACAGTTTTGGAGGTTGCCTTTCTTGGGCAGTTTGACAATGACTCCTGTAAGAGTTCAGCTTATTTCTAACCTGTTCGTATAGACTCTGCGTTGTGTATTTTTCTTCATAGTAGTAATTCTTGAAGTGGAAATCAAAGCAACTTGGCAGGTTGGATAAGAGGGTTGAATAGATGGTTTATTCCAGGATGTAATACAGCGAGATACAGACTTAGGTTGAATAATCTATAGTGGACGCGGTTGAGGAGCAGTTTCAAGACGTGTTGCTTGGCTGTCGATCCCTCTTCGAGTTTTATATTAAAGAAAATGTGAATAACAAAAGAACAGAAGCACTCTCACCCTTGATAAGGTATATGGCTCTGGCTATGTCCCAGACGACCAGGTTGGTTCATCCTTGTTGAGACATCACAAATGGCGGAATGTTGGAAATAACATCTTGTATCAATGTGATATCAGTGGCCTGTTCCTAGACTAGAAATGTGAACGCAGAGAGACACTAAAATACACCAACATCCTACAGGCTCTTGTCCCAGTCATCAGGTATTGTTTCCTTATCCCAGATGTTTCTGAAAAGTTCTGTGAGCACCTTAGTAGAAGTGGTAAGGTCTGCTTTCAGCATCTCGGCGTGGATGGCGTCTATGCCGGCAGCTTTCCCACCCTTCATGGCTCGGATGGCACACTTCTATACCTCTTCATGAGTTGGGGGACTGGTGTCGATTTTATGTGCATCCTCTGCTGGTGGAGGGTTAGCAGGATCATCTGGCTCGGGACAGTTGAGCACCTCACGAAAATGTTGTACCCATCTCGCGGTTTGTTCTTGTTCTGTCCTGAGGATGTTATCATCCTTGTCTTTGACAGGGGTCGCCTGGCTGGTGTATTTGCCACTGAGTTTCTTGGTGATGTTGTAGACCGCATTCATCTCGCCCCATATAGCAGCTTGCTCTGATTTTTCTGCTAAGTCCTCTATGAAGGCCATTTTGTCACTTCTGGCACTCTTCTTCTCCTGATTGTCTTTGTCTTTGTAGGCTTTTTGAGCCCGCTCTAGGAGCCTGGGTGATTTTGCGCACAAAATCTTGGCCTTAAGTTGTTTTCGTTCCTCTATTTTCTGCCAGGATCCAGGAGTTAGCCATTCCTTGTTGTTTTTCTTTCTGTAGCCAAGGACCTTTTGTGGCTGCCTCTACGTAGACCATTTTGAAGGCCTCCCACTTGTTGTTAATATCTGGGTCTTCTGTATGGTCGGCAAAGGCACCGAGGCGTTTTCTCAGCTCTATTGCAAAATCTCTGTTGGTGTAAGGGCATTTCAGCTTTGCTACGTCAAGGTGTTGTCTGTGTTTGCTCTTCTTTGCCAACTTCCTTAACTTCAGCTTAACTACGGCAGTTAGTAGGTAGTGGTTGATGTTCACATCTGCTCCGCGGCAAGCCCGAACATCTTGGAGAGACCTGCGCCACTTCCCATTGATCAGGATGTGGTCTATCTGGTTGACTGTGGAACCATCAGGCGACTTCCATGTGAGCTTGTGTATGGATTTGTGTGGGAAGATGGTAGCACCGATTACACAGTCGTTGTTCAGGCAGAAGTCAACAAGGCATTCGCCGTTGTTGTTCATCACACTGCATCTGTGTCTTCCCATAGCACTCACACAGTTGGAGTTGTCATCACCAACCTTGGCATTAATATCTCCCATGATCAGTAACATATCATGATGAGGAACTCTGGAGACTGCCTGCTGTAATTGCTCATACCAATCATCTTTGTCCTTCTCCTCCGCTTCGTTAGTTGGTGCATAGCACTGGATGATGGTGAGTTTGCAGTGCTTGGAGTTGAAGCGAGCTCTCATCAGCCTGTCATTGAGGGGCTCCCACTCTAGCAGGGTGTTAACCTTCTCCTCTGAGATAATGAGGGCCACGCCACGAGTGTGTTGATCGGTATGCCCAGATGTGAGGCAACTATCCTGTCCATTTAAGTTTAATGCTTTCGAAGCATTTCAGTTCAATAATTTTGAAGCATTCAAGTGTTCATTCAAGTTAAATTAACCTTTGTTTTGCACTATTTTGTTGACTTTTATTATTTATTTGCACTTAAGTGTTTTATACAAACAATTTGCACTTTATTACTAAGAGTTTTATTATTGCAAGAGTTTTATTATTGTAATAACTTTGTCTTGTCCACCTTGCCTTTTCATACCTTATAGTAAAACAAAATAAATTTCTAAACTCAACCATTACTGTGTGTGTTTGAATTTCACCCAAGAATGAGACATTTTCACACATTCACTTCACTATTCTACCCAAGCCTTTTCATTTCCCCATTATATAAATTGGTGAACAAATGAAGAAGCAGAACTTTAAAGGTTTAACGCTTTTATTCCAAAACACAGGAATAGTGAACGTAATAGATGAATGAACGTAATGAATAATGAACGTAATAGAAGTCAGAAATAGAGTCTTTTGTTTAGCCAAGAATTGCCTGAACACCACTTTCTGTTCATCACATCCTATCGAGGCACCTGGCGCGAAGTTGTGAAGATAACATGCAGCCAAGAGAATCGTCACGATAGTGCATGTGTTCTGCAAGTCTCTAATGCGCCTCCACTTGCACTTCATTCTCCCAAACTTCTGCTCAATGATGACTCTTCCCCGGCTGATGCCGGTATTGTGACGAAGGTCTGCATCTGTAAGAGCCCCGTTGTCACGCCGGGGGGTGATGATGAAGGGAAAATCCTGACCGATTTATGCACTATCCCCCAGCAGACGGTTTCTCCACCATCCTCTCCTGCAATTCTTGGGAAAAACCAGGAGGACTGCAGCAGCTGGGCATCATGCACTTTGCCAGGCATTCCAGTGAAGACGTTGATGAAGCAGCCTTCAACATCCATAATCCCCTGGAGGAGGACAGAGTAGAAGGACTTCCTGTTCATGTAGTCCACTCCTCTGACCCGTGGGCTCTGTATCCTAATGTGACAGCCATCAATCGCTCCAATGACCCCCTCAAGGCCACATGTGCATTGGAAGCTGGGGGCAGACACCCTCTTCTCACAGCCTTTTTTGTTCAGTTCCAAAGATTTTGGAGTTCCTACAGTCACTCCTGGATGGCGGCCGGTCCCCAAAAACTCTGAGGGTATGCGTGGCAGCTATCTCCTCAAGACATGGTGGATACTAACACAGTGGGGTGCCACAGATTGGTGTCCCTTTTTCTGAAGGGCGCGTTGCGGTTACGACCCCAACGAGCACAGCGTGCCTCAGCATGGGATCTGCACCAGGTGCTCGATGCTTTATGCTTGCCTCCTTTTGAACCGCTGGCTCAGGCGGAGCTGAAGTGGGTCTCTACTAAAACTGCTTCTCCTCGCTATCGTGTCAGCGAAGCACGCCGGGGAGCTCATGGTCACGTCAGGGGTTACCCTGTGGCCGAATCCAGCTTTTCTCCTGAAGGTTCTTTCATCGTCGAACCTCAACCAACCTGTCCGCCTGTTTATCCCCTCGGAAGGGGAGGACAGGTTCAAACTGCTGTGTCCTGTGCGGGCTCTGAGAGAGCGTACGTAGCTGTGACCACAGGCATTAGACGGTCGGACTAGCTCTTTCTCTGCTGTGGTGGTCCTAGGAGGGGCTGTGCTCTCTCCAAGCAGCGATTGTCTCATTGGGTTGTGGACGTCATCACCCATGCATATAAAGGAGGTGGTCACCCCCTGCCATCCGGGGTCAGGTGCCACTCTACCAGGGCTGTCTCAACATCATGGGCTGCCCTGCAGGGCGTGCCCCTGGAAGACATCTTTGACGCAGCATCATGGATATCACCATGTACCTTTTCCAGGTTTTACCGGGTGACGTTGCCACTCCCCATCTGTTGGCATTGGTGCTGTTGCCCGACTCTGCTGTTTCCTCTCAATGAGGTATGTTGCAGTTCCTCATGACCTTGTTGGTATGAGTCAACACGTGCTTGAAGCACCGCCTCTGGCGGTAAGTAAGGATGAAATAGAACGATAGTTACGTATGTAACTATGGTTCTATGAATCCTGGATGACCGCCAGAGCGCTCTGTCACTCAGAATCCTTGTGTACTCGCCAGAAGATTCTGCAGGAACAGATCCTATGATGTCACTGGAAGATATAGGCTGTCCGGAGCTCATCAGGGGTCACAGGTGACTTTGTTGGTATTAACACTCGACCTGCGCATGCGCGACATGGATCATTCAGTGCGTCGTTTTCTCTGACGTCTCTGGTACTTCCACAACACGTAGAGACTGGCCATGGTTCAGAATGAATTGGCGGTCACAAGAGGAAGCCTCTCCCAAACTCAGGCGACCACGCGAACAAGCGACCAAATAATTTTTGGGGGCGAACGCAGTATAACAATCGCTGGAAATTCCAGAGTGAAATGACAGCGCAGTATTTTGGGCGCCAGAAGCTAGCGCCCTCTTCTGTCAGCCAATCAGGAACTGAGGAATCAAACTCACTGCCGTTTCAGTCAAACTTTCTCACACACATCACTATAGTCTCTCACACACAATACTATTCTCTCTCACACACTACAATATTCTCTTGCATAAACAACTATAGTCTCACATACACTACTATACTCTCTCACATACATTACTATACTCTCTCACATACACCACTATACTCTCTCACATACACAAATATACACTCTCATACATACATGTAAACTGAGTATAATAGTGTGTGCGTATGAATATACTGGTGTATATGCAAGATTAAAATAGTTTGTGTAAGACCAAGTATGAATTATGTCCCAGGCGGCCCCTCATATGTTTGTGTGTGTACTCGTGAGATAGGGAATAATTGGAATAGGCCAAAAAGAAGTGTGTTTGGGAGTCACACCAACAACAAAAAAAGCCTTAATAATACAAAAGGAAAAATGACAACTTAAAGTTGATTTGTTTATTTATCCTTAGTTTGGCTTTTACTTTGGCAGCATCAGCTGGGGTAAAAAACAATGAATATCAAGAGCCAAACCAGAAGGTGAGCCTTGGTCTGCTAGGGATTGAATATTGTCTGTTCCCCCTTAAGGGAAACAAATTGAGAAGGTTAAAGTTTAAGGTGGGACTCATTCTTCTGAGTAACTCAAAATTGTACTATGCAAATAGGAAGAGCCCTACAAACCAACTGTCATTTAAATTCACTTAATTTATATGGAAATATATCAGAGCCGCAGTCTCCCCAGGCGGCCTAGACAGGGAGACGCAGTACACTGGGTCAGAGGTTAACTGGACAGTGTAGTGAGAGACAGTACCCTGGGTCACAGGTTAACTGGACAGAGAGACGCAGTACCCTGGGTCACAGGTTAACTGGACACTGTAGTGAGACGCAGTGCCCTGGGTCACAGGTTAACTGGACAGAGAGAAGCAGTACCCTGGGTCATAGGTTAAATGGACACAGTGTAGTGAGGCGCAAAAGCCATGTTCACAGGTTAACTGGACAGAGAGATGCAGTATCCTGGGTCATAGGTAAACTGGACAGAGAGACGCTGTACCCTGGGTCACAGGTTAAGTGGACAGAGAGACGCAGTACCCTGGGCCAGAGGTTAACTGGACAGTGTAGACTGGGTTACTGGTTTTGTGAAGGGCCTCCTTAGATTACAGCATGACTTAAGCACAGGGATTCATTCTTGGTAAAGTTGATTTGCCGTTGTTATCACACAAACCGTGTCTGCTTTCCTTACAAGACAATGTTTCTCAGTGGTTGTGACACTCAGCAAGAAACAAGTGTTAATAACTGGGTTGCTAGTTTACTGAAGAGTGGTGAATACACACCCACACAGAAGAGCACACACTCATACACACATCCCAGTAGGTCAAGGTTTGACAGGATTAAGCTTGTCATAACACAAAACAGTGTCTGCAGTGCCTCTCTCACACACTCGTACTGCACACAAAAACATGAACATAAAAACATGAACACAAACACTCACACAGAAACGCAACTGATCAAAATCCCCTGTCACTCTTCATCCTCTTAACAGACACAGGCAGACTCGTACGAATCAGGCACACACACACACGTGTGTAGCCTGCTTGATTCCTGCCACGTGTCATATTCGTCAAACCCTTTACGCTCATAGCACACTCTCTGGAACACTGTGTACCTGTTCTATGTCACTTGGAAATCATCTGTGATCAGGCAGTCCGACTATGTTATAGCAGAACCTCTAACAGCATAGAACCTGGGACGGAGACCACAAACTGCAACAGGCGGAATCACCCCTTGTTTTCTTTCATTACAGAGATCCTGAAGGAACAAATTTGCATAAGTGGATGAAGCTTATGGAAGGGAATGTCTACAGCGGCCAGTCTACACTGTTGATTTGAACCTTTACCGAAACTTTTTTACAGTTGACGGCTGCTGCCTATTTGTGTTCACCAAACAAGCGTCAGATCTCCACCTGCAATGGGTTTGAAACCAAGATGAAGAAAGAAAGAAAGTGAAACGCCCCTGTCACCCAGGTTTAAGTTTGTCTCCTTTTAGACTTTAAAGATGAATGTAAAGTCTGATTTGTGATTCTACTTGGATATGACACACATGCACAAAGGATCCAGAGAGACCGGCCGCCTGGTGGTGTTGCTCACAACACTATTCATGTCACTAGCTAGGCTACAACAACTGCATTCCTTATGTGTCTGTGTGCATGTGTACGTGTGCGTCTGTGTGCAGAGGTATGTGGAGTCTTTGTGCATGCGTGTGTGTCTGTGTGCATGTAGTTGTGTGTCTATGCATGCATGCATTTGTTTGTATGTGTGCCTGTGTGTGTGCATCTGTTCATGCGTGTGTGTGTCAGTGTGCATGCAAGCGTGTTTGTGTGATTGCATGTGTGCATCTGTGCCAACAAGACGTCCAAATCGAGGGGAGAGACCCAGAGGTGTGAGGTGTAGAGGCCCTGGTTTCTGCTGAGCTGGGGGTGGTGGGGTTGGTGAGATGGGAGAGGGAGTCTCGGGGGATGGTGTCAGGACTGTCCCTTGGTCTTTCAAAGCGACAGTAGAACTTGTTCAGTTCATTAGCATGTTGCAGGTTGTTGACTGAGTGGGGGGGTTTAGGTATGTAGTTTGTAATCTGTCTGAGCCCCTTCCTGACAGAACCAGAGTCGTTAGCTGAGAACTGGTGTTGGAGTTTCTCAGAGTACTGTTGTTTGACTTCTCTCACCGCCTTGCTGAAGCTGTACTTTGACTTCTTAAACCTGTCTCTATCCCCACTCCTGAACGCATCCTCCTTTTGCAACCTAAGCTGTCTGAGTTTGGCTGTGAACCAGGGTTTGTTAGTGTTATAACTCACCCTGGTGCGTGGTGGAATACAGTAGTCTTCACAGAAGCTGATGTATGACGTCACAGCCTCTGTGTTTTCATCCAGACTATTAGTGGCAGTCCTGAAAGCATCCCAGTCTGTACAGTCTAAACATGCCTGCAGATTCCCCACCGCTGTACTAGTCCACAGCTTTAACGTCCTCACCACAGGTTTTCAGAGCTTTAGTTTCTGCCTGTATGAAGGAATCAGGGGGACCATGACGTGGTTAGAAAGGCCCAGTGCAGCGCGGGGGATGGCGTGATATGCACCGCTGACTGTGGTGTAGCAGTGATCCAGAATATTGTTCTGTCTGGTTGGGCATTTAATGAACTGTTTGAATTTGGGTAGTTCATGGCTGAGGGTGCCCTTGTTAAAGTCACCAAGCACAATCACCAAAGAGTCCGGGATAGTACGCTCCACACTGTATCTGGTCGGCTAGCATGCGCTGCGCCTCCTGCACGTTAGCATGCGGTGGGATGTAAACACTGACCAGAATGAATGAGACAAACTCACGGGGGGAGTAGAAGGGTTTGCAGTCTATTATGAGTGTTTCCAGAATAAGTGAACAGTGTTGTAGGATCACTGTCACATCCTTACACCAGCCACTGTAATTGTAAAAACAGATACCTCCACCTTTAGTTTTACCGGAAAGTTCTGTGTCGCGATCCGCTCTGAAGAGTTGGAAGCCTGCCAGCTGCAGCGTTGAGTTCGGTATCGATCCGCAGAGCCACGTCTCCGTAAAACACAAAACAGAAGATGAAGAAAAGTCTCGGTTTTTCCCCACCAGCAGCTGGAGCTCGTCCAGTTTGTTGCACAGTGAGCACACGTTGGAGAGAAATATTCCTGGAGGCGGCGTGCGATTTCCGAGTTGACGAAGACGCACGAGCGTACCGGATCTTTTCCCTCTCCTCCGGCGATTCACAGTGTGAGCAAAGGAGAGCGCACCTTTGACCAGTATGTCCAATAATTCAATGGATGGGAGTAGAAAAGTGGGGAATAGATCCGCTGGAGTGGTAGTCCTTACGTACACGAGTTCTTCTCTATTGAAAGAGCACCGGGTATTCAGGCAAAAAGTTATATTAACAAACAAAACAAGACAAAACAACACACACCAACACACCGTGGCTGCCGTCCGAGGCGCCGTGTTTACCCAATGTATGTCTGTACATTATTTTTTTCCATTGTCATTATTTTTATTTCTTTTCACAAGCTCCAATAAGTCATTCATTAAGTTTTCGGTTCGCTCACTGCGTACCAATCTGTGCACCATGGAGCCATACAGTTCAATGAGAATACAGTATGTATGTAGTATGCATGTTTGTATGTGCATGTTTGTATGCATGTATGTATGTATGTATCTGGATGCATGCATATATGTATGTGTATGTGTGTTTGTATGCATGTAGGTCTGTATATATGTGTATGTGCAACACGGTATCACGCGATTTCGTGCTCATGCGCACCAACGTCAATTTATCGAATCTTGTCCCAGAGCACGATTGTCAGATTTTTTTCATGCTGCACCAAACAAAATGTAAACCAATGCATTTTGAATGGGAGCGTTTTTCAGACGAGAGAGTGTGCGCAGACAGTAGGGGAGAGCCGGGTCGATTGAAACACGGGACAATTGAAACACAGTGATTTCCTGAAAAACCACACAAGTCTTTCACGTCAAATATCGTCACTACGTTCAGCACACAAGACTGACCAAAGTGGAAAGAGGAAAGTAAAATCTTTCGTGCAGTAGTTTTTTTGTAATAAACAGTTGTGTTTTTTGTTTCATGCCATAATAATGTGACAATACAACAGATTAATTAGTACTTAAACCTGTCCTAAAGTGTGCAATGTCAGAGTTTTGAAGTTAAGAGGCAAAAAAGTTTTAAGTGCCAGTAGTCGCTGTCGGGACGATTAAAACACTTGTTTCAAATGTCCCGCATGTCACCCTTTTGTTTAAAATAAATAACAGGATGTTCAACTGTGTATCTCTAAACATGACTTAGGACAGGGAAATAAGTACATTCAATGAAAATGTAGTTGTCCAACTGGTATAAAAGAAGAAAGGTGAGTTTTATTCACATCTTGACAATTACACACAGGACAAAAATATTTCCTGACCTACTGGGTATTATGTAATGTTGTGTTATGTGTGTTCCTCTGTTAAAATAGTTGGTTTATGTCCATGAATGAAAATTAATCTTAACATTTTGGTACTGTGTGATAACATTAGCCTGCAGGAATATACTTTCTTGTGTGATTTATTAGGTCCCCATTCATCAGCTGAAAAGCACCATGAACTCCATTTATTTTAACTAGGTGTAGCTAATAAACTGTCATTTGAGTTGCATTTAAATGAATTGTATTTAAATGACAATAAAGAGTAACTGTGTAGCATGTTGACCGATTCTGTAAGGAAAGCTATATGGATGTATTTGGTTGGCTGGCCTCACATTTTTCCCTCTGTCTCTCTTTCCAGTGATGTGGCAGTGTAAGCGGTGTTCCGTTGCAGTTGCTAGTAGGTCTTTACTTCTTAATCATTATAAACTCAATCCACATTTTGGGCGCAACATCCACTATCCATGTACATATTCAAAATGTCCATGCACATTTAAGACTTGGAATGCTTTTATTGTACACCCAAGTTGGCTACTTTCAGCCGTCACTTATGTAGATGCAAAAATCTATCTAATGAAAGGGAATACTTTATTCATATCAACACACATCTGAGGAGAAATGAAATTGTCTCTTGCATGTTTGTTGGCTGTTCTTTTCAAACCAATATTTATGGAACGTTTAAGTCTCATATGAGTCGCCGACACACACCTCATAACCTAACTGATTTTATTCCTGGTATTGTGTTAACAACTACATTAGCATGACCATCATTACATGATTCTTCAGCTGATTGCCAGGATGGCAGGAGTTTGTGGAAGAGGAAGTTTCTGTTGCACCCCTAGGTTTGGAAGACCAATACAATGCACTCCAAAGTAATGTTGAACAACAGTTTGCAGCAGCCTTGTTGAAGTTGGAGTATTTAGTGCATGTGCCAGGTAGAGCTGTTGATGAATTTTTGCAAGAAATTTACTACTTATTAAACTGCATCAGTCCCACTATGCAGAGGTTTTGTGTCTGAGATCCTTGAGCGTCATAACCTCCAAGGTGATCCCTCTGTAGTTACTGAAGTCACCACAGCGGTTTGCTCATCTAGCCCAGTTCTTAGATCAATTGAAAAAGGTGGCCCCCTTAGCACTTCGTATCAGCGTAAAAGATATTACAAGAAAAATCTTTCTGTTGTGGAAACAATTACCTACATACTTGATCATAAAAGAAAACACACCTTTCAGTATGTCCCACTGTTAAAATCCTTGCAGCAAATATTAAATTGCAAAGTCATTCTAGATAAGATTATTGAAAATCATAAAGGACAGCAGGACATTGAACATGATCCTTCATTTGCATTAAGGTCCCCTGCAGATGGTTTGCATTTTAAAAAAAACAGCTTTTTGAATTCTGAAGAATTAAGAATATCGCTGCGACTTTATGTGGATGATTTTGAAACCTGTGATCACTTGGGCACCTCACGCAAGATACATAAGCTTTGTGGTGTTTATTGGGTGCTAGGTAATGTGCCACCTGGCCCTCACTCATCTTTATCATCCATTTTTCTTGCAGTACTTTGCAAAAGTGTTGATGTGAAAACATATGGGTATGATAAAGTATTGGAACCTTTTCTACAGGATCTTAAAACTCTGGAAGACCATGGTTTGTATGTCCCTTTGTTAGGCAAGTCTCTTAAAGATACAGTGCGGAGTGTTGTTGCCGATAACTTGGGGGCGCATGGTATTGCAGGCTTCATTGAGAGTTTTTCAGGTGATTTCTACTGTCGGTTTTGCACTGCAAAAAGTTGTGAAATTAGGTCTGATTGTGTTGCATCTGGTGCCTTTAACCTTAGAACTGAAGAGGTTCATGCAGCTCATTTAAAAGAGGCACTTGAGAATAATGCCCATTGCTTTGGAGTTAAAAGAGAGTGTGTTTTAACAAAAAATCTGTCTCATTTTCACGTTGTCTCTGGTTTTCCTCCTGATGTTGCCCATGACGCCTTTGAGGGTATTGTCCCCGTCGAGCTGGCTTACTGTTTACAATCTATGGTATCAAAGAAGTTATTTACAATAGATGGCCTGAATAAAGCAATATTGCCTTTCCCTTATAAATGGTCAGACAAATAAACCACATGTTGTGCCACAGAGACTCTTTGGTTGAAAAAATATCGGATGAAAATTGGAGTCTACTGAGGTTTCTCCCATTTTTGATTGGATCATTAGTGCCAGAAAATGAGCCAGGATGGCTAGTGTTGATGGCATTAAAAGATATTGTGGAGCTAATTGTTGCTCCTGTGCATACAGATGAATCCATATCATACCTTGAAAGCAAAATAGTTGAGCACAGACAGAGGTATGAAGAGCTCTTCCCTGTTGTCAGACTTCTACCCAAGCACCACTATCTCGAGCACTATCCTTGGATGATAAGGTGTTTTGGCCCTCTAGTCACACTATGGACAATGTGATTTGAATTCAAACATAGTTTCTTTAAGCAGATTATAAAGCATACAAGATGCTTTAGAAATGTACCTCTGACTTTGGCTTCAAGACATCAGTTCATGATTGCTTTCCATTTAAGCTCACCATCCTCTGGGAAAAATAGCCTTGATGTATCAAGTTTCTTCACAGCACCAGCTGATGTACTGCAGGAGGTGTTGTTCAGGCTGTTAGGTCAAAGTACCCTAGTACATCTGAAATGCACCTTGCCAATAATGCATCAAGTAGTGGCATAGCCTATAGCAAAGGTATGATTGTTGCCCATGGATCAGCAAGTGGAATGCCAGAGTTTGCTGAAATCCTTCAGGTTTGTTTTATAAAGGAGGAGATGTTCCTTATTGTGAAAGTGCTGTGTGGGTGGTACAGTGCACACTACAGAGCCTTTGAACTAAGCTTGTCACCGTCAAGAGAAATACAACTTCTGGCACTATCCATTGGCCGATTAAATGGTTGGATCAAGCCGCATGGTGACTTTAAAAAGATACATCCTCATAAAAGGTTTGTTAACCTCCAAAATGTGCTGTGTAATATACGTGCTGGACTTGTCATGGCCTCGGTTTTCCCAGTTTGTAACCCTGCTTTCCATTCCTCGTTCCTCCCCACAATTTGGTTGCATTTAGTGTGCCTTTTTTTCTGTGGGAGGTTTTGCCTATCATCCTAATCATGTTAAATTGTACATGGAATGTAATGCATACATGTGGATTACATCATACCCCTTTCAGGCATGTCATTTTTTGCCACAACTCTAGTTTGCAGGTTGAACTTAAAATCTTTTTTAACATTTTCTTCACACAGAACAAGACCTAGAAGGATGAATTCCGTGGCAAATTTTGTGGCCATTCTCAAAGTAATCCTTGTTGACAGCAGCAGCCGAAGACTAACTTTCCAAACTGGACTTCCTGGATCCGTCAATGAACTTGTTAGAGAGGTACAAAGACAATGTGGGGTTAACTTTAACTTCCAACTTCAATTTATGGATCCACTATTTGACAATGAATTTATGAATCTCACTTCAATGGATGAAGTAAAGGATAGAGGGACCATCAGAGTGGTCCCCATGACGGATGCCTCAACTCCCCATTGTAGTGTAGCCTTTCCACTTCAGCTCCAGCTCATGTTCTTGAAGACTCCTCATCTCTGTCTAGTGGGTGTGTTAACACTGACATTCTCTCGTCACCATCATCTGGGTCATCTGGGTCCAGGTCAGTTTGGCCCAGCATCTTCTGTGTTCCTCAGTTCCTTCATGATGCAGAGCTAAAACTTGAGCAGGATCATGCCATGTACAGGGAAAAGGGTGACTTGCTTACTCCAGATCCTAAACTGAGGTCGAACATTCTAGAAGGACTGGTGCAAGAAATAGTCCAGTACAAATTTTATGTCACTGATAAGCAGTTTGACATGGTTGGAGAGGCCCTCATCAAAAAGCATCGATGCCTGACTGAAAGAGGCTCCCTAACTGGATATGCTGGGTGGAAATCTAGCTTGAAGAATAAACTGGCAATCTACCGCACTGTCTTGAGAAAGCTGGGGTGCCATGAGGTGATGGTAAACTCCCTCAAGGACAAAACTGAGGGCAAACTAAGTCCTGCTTTTGGAATCAAAAAACCAAGGCAGTCTGAAATAAACTACTGCCCCCCTTATCCTACTGGAGAATCTGATGTGAGCCTTGAGAAACTGCGAGTGGAACTTCTTTCAGATGTTAAGAAGAGGAATAACAGGGATGTGGCGAGGATGAAAATGGAAAAGACGTTTGCATATAGGCGATATGAAGTGGTACGTGACACATCCATGATACAAGACTTACAGGAAAGATGGCCAGTGCTCTTTGAAGTAAATGAGGTACATGAATTGACTGAAACACTGAAAAACATCTTATCTTATCTTCAAATTACTGTCTTATTTTTATTTTCAGATAAATGCAGAATTTAAGCACATTACCGCCCTGCCCCTGCAATCCAGATTTCTGTCACAGCTGGATGTACGATCTGATAAACTTCTAAAGCTGTTTGACAAATGAGGAGGACAGATAGGCAAGCATCTTGAGAGAACTTTGGCACCCATGACCCAAGTAAGAATGAATTTTTGGGAAATAAAATACTGAATTGATAGAGAAATTTGATAGAGGAAAAAGGATTCCAAACAAATGTCTTTCTCTTCTAATCCCCATGACCTAGGATGATGACGTTGATACAGGGCCTGAATGTGTTCTCAAGGGGCTGTGTGAGTACCTCAACAAAGACCCAGCAAATCTTGACAGGGAGTTTGTGGTGAGTGAAGCTATTTTACCGATTTTGATATTTTGTTGAACACCAAAATACGTAGTTAATGAAATAAAATAGATCTAGGCTACTGTACTGATGCAAATTACACAACACACTTCCGTTGTGTTTAGTAACATTTATATTGGTTGCTCCACCTTAAGGTCAGGTTAGTTTAATTCTTGGTTCCATTACATGACACACAGGTGAGTGCTTTATCCAAGTTAAAACTTGGCTATAAAATGAACCTCCTCGTGTTTTATCGGCACAACAGTATGTAGGGATTTTAATTTGAAACATGTACAGTCTGCATTTAAGTTTAATAGGGATAAAAGGAGAGGATCACAGACTGGCTTAAATTATTTAAAATTAACAAATCTTTTAAATAGCACACATTCATTATAATTCCATTGTAAATATGATTTTTGTTTTTTCTCACTCCGATCTATTTGTGATTTCACTGTGCAGGCAGAGGACAAAGCCACTATCAAAGAATCGATTGAGGACACCAGGGTGGAAATATTTGTCGTGAAAAATTATGCAACCAGAGGACCAGAGGACGTGGGGATTGTCCTGGAAGGCCTGCAGATAATGCAAGGACTGGACAACACTGCATTAGCTGCTGCCAAGTTGTTTGGCCTAATGTATGTATTGAACCTCAACTACCCTCCTGAGCTAAAGTACACATTTGAAGTGCTCCACAAAGTTGTGATGGAGATGGACGGCACCATGCTCTTAAAGAAAGCCCAAATTCTCAAAAACAGACTCTATGAGTGAACTGTTGTCCTTGGATCTTTTTGCTCATTGACTTGATTCTAGACTGTTCACATGCAACTCCTTTGCTGTACTTCGTTCTTGTTCTTGCAGTATTTACATACAGCATGTCTACTGTATTTTCAAATGAATGTTTTTTCTGGAGCTTATGTGTTCCCAAAATGTGATTCGGATTTGCTGTTTTCTCTTAAACTAATAGAGCTGCTGAATGAGCTCTTGCCATGGACCATGTTGGCTCTGTGAATGCAGTTGACTTTTGACATGCACTCATGCAGCTTTACTTTTTTCCTGTATTCTTCTGCAGTTTTTAGATTCTTGGAAGATTTACATTTGTCGTACGATTAATGATGTTTGTTTAGGTCTACTGATGGTCTACTCATTGTTTGTTTTGCGGTGATACACATTCAAAACACTGGCAGTACTTTTTTATTTTATTATTTAATTAGAATTTTACCGGTGCGAAGTAAAAAAAAAAACATGATGCAACCTAACATGATGTTTTGGGATTTCAGTGTTAAAAATGTCTAGTGTTTTTAAAAAAGATTGTTAATTTGGTGCAATTGTCCAATTTTAGCAGTTGTGGATGTTACTGTTTTCTCCTGATTGGGTCCTGCTGTACCGCGTACAAATTGCATGTCCAAACTATCGGCATTTGAAGGTGGAGTCAGCGATTAAGGGGAATTCTTGTTGTCAAAATCAGTGAATATCTCTTTATGATCCACTACCTGTCCGTACTTATGTGCTATAAATCCTTTGTTAGTACTCAGCCTAGGCTCTGTAAACCAAGGACCTAGCCTATCACATCTACAGAGCCTATAGGATGTGAATAACGATGGATTCTGGCAGGTAGTGGATCATGAGGAGATATTCACTGATTTTAGGATAAAGGTATAGTAGAAAGGTATAGGAGAATATAGGGGAAAGGTATAGGAGAATAAAGGAGAGGCAAAGGTCTTTCCCTCCAAAAAGAACATGGGAGATGTATGTGTGAAGAAAGGTCTAGGAATCACCAAGTCCTTAACCCCATTGGGATGCTTTGGTAGTACCTTTAAGGACCCTGAAGGATGCCCTCAAACCCAGCTCATCAGGAATCCTGAGAGATATGTTGTACGGAGTGGGCCAAACCGTCTACAATATAATTAGACTGATTCACTAACAATCAGTCAACAGTTCACATTGATAACTTATTAACAAGTTGGGAGAGGGAGAAACGAGAGAACGAAACTATTATTAAATTATTTTAACTCATTTAATTCTTAATTTTAATGGGTTTAATCCTACAGGCATTCTGTGAAAACCTTATGTATATACGATTTGCGTAGGCTGGCTCATCTGAGCGCAGCTATGTGTTTGAAGTTGTTTGTCAAACTTTGACAGACAAATCTTTTAGTCTGGGCCTTGATCATAGCCTGGCAACACCACCGCATGCTGGCAATCTAAAGTCGACTCAACACTTATTTGTTCCGCCAAATGATGAGCTGAGGTTCCCCTGTTATAAATTAACTTCTTATCTTGTCAGCTCATTGGTAAATGGTAAAAACTGATGTTTGTAAAAACATTAACACGTGAATGCGTGGTAATGTTACCGCGTCACCAGGTGACCACGCTTAGCTCAATGGATTTTAAATCCTAAAAAACAAAAGTCATGTTGTTCGATCTGTCTTAATGTGTTATGTAATATCTGGAATTGTGTCATATTGCTTTGGCAATATCCCAATATTTATCTGTGATTTTTTGAAGATTATGAAGGTTTACACTGCGTGACTACTACCTTGAAACTCAGAATTGGTTGAATGTCGCTGAAGTTGGTGATGGCTTAATAATAGGGTGATAATTGTCATTATTATGTCTAATTATCACCGGGTGTTTAAATATGTGGTCGTGGCTGGGGGGTAGGCACCGGGTGAACAGTTGTAGTGTTAATGATTGCGTTGGCTGCATCTATTTTGTTTGAAACTGAGCGTGAAATAGTTTAAGTGGGCTTGTTAAATAAGAAAATGTGTCGCACAAATACACAGAATACCATTTTAATGTTCCTTAGAAACAAAAATAAGATGAGTAGGTATTATAATAGGTGTATAGTAATAGGTGATTTATGAGTGCATGTTTGGTGCATGTTTCATTGACATTGGGTCCCTTGCTTATGGTCTGTGAATCTCATTCCCTAGCCTGCTCTGGGCTGTAAAATGCAGATGAGAAACTTTGCTTGGCTGTCTTTCAAAATATTCCATAGGGGGCTAGATATGCAGGTGCAACGTTTTTTTTAAACCAAAGCTACAAAGGTTAACATTACCACTATACCAACAGGGAGAACAGAGATCATGTTTTGCCGTGCAATGCTATCCGACAGTAGTATGCAAGAATAATGACGATGCTTTAATTTTGACACCTACAACAATCGTGTAATGCTAAATGCATAATGGAGCGCCAAATATCTGTTGGCAAATGAAATGAGAAATCGTGTGTTTAACCATGCAAATGTTTGGAACCCAATAGTGGGGTGTGAGTGTGGGAGGAGGGAACCAGCTGGCTGGAAGGGGAGTGGAACGGGGGATGGAAGCTGAGAGGGGAGTGGAGTGGACCGGGGGATGGAGGCTGGGAGAGGACCAGGGGATGGAGGCTGGGAGGGGGGGAGTGGACCAGGGGATGGAGGCTGAGAGGGGACCGGGGGAGTGAGGCTTGGAGGGGTGTGAACCGGGGGATGGAGGCTGGGAGGGGGGTGGACCGGGGGATGGAGGCTGGGAGGGGGGTGGACCGGGGGATGCAGGCTGGGAGGGGGGTGGACCGGGGGATGGAGGCTGGGAGGGGGGTGGACCGGGGGATGGAGGCTGGGAGGGGGGTGGACCGGGGGATGGAGGCTGGGAGGGGGTTGGACCGGGGGATTGAGGCTGGGAGTGGGGTGGACCGGGGGATGGAGGCTGGGAGGGGGGTGGACCGGGCTGGGAAAGCCAGCGGGGATAGTTTGGGGATTAGGCATACGTAACTTTAAACCATTATATTAATACTGTCCAGTCACCTCAAAGTAATGTGGGTGCGTGGACACACATTCACAAATGCACGCACAAAACAGATAAACCAATTCTCACACACTCAAATATTAACATAAGCACATAGACAGACACAGCGGGAGATGGTGAGAATCAAAATAACACCTACACATCTGTTCTTTAGAACATTGTATGTGTGGATGGGGTGGGGGGGAGAGAGGGGAAGCCAAATACTAGGGGTTATTCCTAAATCTTAGCCATGGGGAAACCTGATCCAGCTTAATGTTACAATAACACTTGTGACAGACACACATAAACGCACACACACACACACACCTAGACATATGTAGACAGACACAGTGGGCACACAGGAAGCTATGGGGTATCCAGACATTATCACTGGTATTTTGAGCTGGGCTTATTTAATGGGGAATGGGTTCAACAAAGACTGCCTTTCCACGCACACTGAGGTCTATTCATCATCCATTGTTATTATAGCATTTCTAAAACCTTACGCTCATTCTTTTTTACCTCGCATTTTGTGTTTATTGAAGCATTTCACCCTTTCTCTGTTTATTTAAAAAGTGCCCCATAAATATCCGACAAGCTTCAAGTACAAAACCAAACAATAACAAATATTTATACTGTAACTGAACCTGGGCACAGCTGGGGAACAACCCATTAAAGGGGATTCTACATAACCTATCCAGAGGTTTGTCTCTGGCTGATGAGGATGTTTGGGTTTGGTATATTACTTTCTATCCTATATATTAGAAGTGAAGGGGAGTGCCTAAAGTTTTGAAATTGCACTGTGTGTGAGGCAGTGAAACGGCTACACAAATTAAAAACAAGTGTTAAAAGAAAAAATACAACAACGTCTCTTGTTGGCAATGATACAGAACCACTCAACACTCATTTATTCCACCTTCATTTGTTAATCGAGTCGGCAGGAAAAACAAAGACTAGATTTCCTGATTCAGAGAGAAGTTTGGTGTCACACACACAGAGAGTTGGGCTCTCTCTTCTCAAGGAGCCAAAGCCCTGCCTAAGGCCGCTTTACATGTCATGCCATAACACTTTCACATTAGGATTTCCATGGTTTGAATATTTGATTTATCTCCATTTCCTTATACTCTGTTTGAAATTACTTTGATTTGATTATCTTTATCTAATGTTTCTCTCTCTCTCTCTCTCTCTCTCTCTCTCTCTCTCTCTCTCTCTCTCTCTCTCTCTCTCTCTCTCTCTCTCTCTCTCTCTCTCTCTCTCTCCAATGTATGCCCTTGCCTGGGGCTGTTGCAGCCAGCCGACCAGCCTGTCTCCATTTCGCTGGAGCTTACTGGCTCTCAGACACTAGCTGAACAAACACTGGGCACACAGCTGGCCATCACGTCTGCATTTGTCTTTCAAATCCCTGCAACCAAACCTTCCTAAACCCAAGTCCCGAGTGTCCGTCTTCACATCTGCATAGCTGCTACCACAGTGCAGTTTGTGTGTGTGTTTGGGGCAGGGAGGAGGGGTGTGCATGTGTGTTTGTGTGTATGTGCCTTCATGCGTGTGAGTGTGTGTGTGTGTGTGTGTGTGTACACATTCTGGGGGTTCTTTGGCATGAGAAAGTTGCAGAACCCATGGGATAGAAATCATACTTTCGTACAAATGCAAGGTACACACATACACTTCACACAACCTCTTACAGCTTCATGCACACACATGTACACACACACACACACACACAATCCTGCAAAGGTGCATGCAACGATGGTGATGTGAGGGGCCACTCTAAATGTTTTATCTCTTTAAAGATAAGGTTGCATTGGATAAAGTTGACTGCTGCCTGCCAAGTCCTAGCCAAGCTTATTCCTGTGAATGGAGGGTTTATGTTTCAAAGAGATTCAGCGTGTGTGTCCAGACTTATCCGATGCGTGTTTGCTGGTCTCTGTCTGTATTGTGCTTCAATGGGAGTAAACCGTGAAGCTTAAAGCCAAAAAAAAAAACACAACCTGATCCCTGAAACATCGTTCAGTAAGTTTCGCCTTTTTCCTTTGATAACGCGCCTCTTTTTTAGGACTGATTTGCCTTATAAAAATGTTATTTATTAATGTCTTTGGTCGCGCTAAATCCCCTTTAACACTCTCTTAGTAATCTCACCCTTTTTTAAACATTAAAATAACTTTCCAGAGGATAATATTTGTCCAAGCGTTCTGAAAACATTACAAGATAGCTTTGGGATGCTGTATATCTCATGAACCCCATCCATGGCGCAGATTATCTTCAGGACACATTTCTGCATAACGGTCTGGGCATTGAAAAATCGTGTGATCTGTAATATATCCAGTGGGGCTTCAATAATCAACATGTGGTGCTGTTGGATGGAATAAAGTTACACAATAAACCTTTTCCTTCAACACATCAATCTCTAATATCTCCTGAGTGAGAAAAACTAAAATTGGAATTATGTTTTGCGGTCTCAGTTCCGTCAATCATGTTGTACTATAACGTTGTCCAATGCATTTGCTGCCGTTCTCACAATGGACCGACCACCATGCTGCTGTGTGCCACACCCTGTAACTGATTCTAGATCCTCGCTGGGGTTCTGGGTGAGCAGTCACTCACGAGTGGAACACCATCTCTCAAGGCCTCCCCTGTGTGGTACCAAAACAAACTTGCAGTCTTGACCCTCTTTTCACACCTGTTTCGTCGATCTTCCATGACTGATTTGGGGTAATCCATATCGCCTGTCAATCACAAGAGCGCAAATGCATCACAGAAATGTCTGGAATAGCAGACAGGGAGGGACGTGTTTTGGGTTTTTAGTTTCAAAACCTTGTGACCTACAGAGGATAGGGTTAGGGTTAGTAGATATTGCAATTTTGGAAACTTGGTCGGAGAGCATGGCTGCTAAATGTACCAAAGGAGGGAAACACAAAGAGGAACTCTAGGTGATCCATTGATCCATCTTAATTCTAAATGGGCCTTTCCCAGTCAGACCATTTTCACATGAATGCATTAAATCACTTTTGAAATTCAATGGGAATCCATTCAAGGTGGTGAATACTTTATGATTTCTGTACCAGGCCAGTGAGAACAAAGAATCTCCCGGTGAATGAGTCCTTTCAGCAGAAACCTACCTCCAGGCCTGGGGAGAAGAAATAAATGCTCTGAGCTGATCGCTGCCCCATCCCTGCTGCTCTTCACTCACACAAGGAGCTGTCAGTGGAGTGAAAGTGGCTGCTTAATGTGACACAGTATCCTGGTCTAGTCGGTTGGTCAGTCCTCTGGTCCCTGGAGTTCGCCCGCAGGCTGTTTTACAGTAAAGCATATGCGTACAAATCACTTGGAAACTTGGATGCCAGCAATATAATGTGATTTAGTGCACTATGGCATGGGACATATACAGTACATTTTGTTATACCTCCTCAGAAAAAAACCTTAAAATCCAGACCCACATCTAGAAAGCTGTAGGGTCTGGTAACGATTAATGAAAATGGCCATACTCGAGGGGTGGCACCAAGCATGCATTTGAAAATATCACTGCACGCAATTGGAGAGCACTAAGACCAATCAGAAGAATACAAGGGGTGACGTATGCAGACCAGCGGAGATAACCAATAGATAAGACTCTTGCCGTATCCGGTCGGTAAAACAGCCACACTTTAAGTTTGTTTTCATTAGTTTAAAATCCCATGAAAATAGGAATAGTTTTGTTTTGGTTATCTTTGACTTTGGTTACATAAAGACTGAGCCTTTACATATGGTAATCACAAACACAACAACAAAGATACATAAGAAACAGTAACCCTACTTACAGAGGTAGACTGTTTGATGATCTCGCAATGAGTGCTTGAGAAGCCAGAGTATATAAACAGGCTGAGTTGATTAAGATGATCCTCAGGTGTGTCTGGTTGAGGGGGAGAATGAGGAGTCCGGAGAAGCTGGAGTCTGCCAGCCTCGCCCATAACATGAAACACAAAGACAGACAAACCGTACAGGGTGATCCTAGCTCCCGCTAGGATCCACGGCAGATGTCGTAACACATGGGACCCATTCTAAACCAGAACAGCATGATGAGGTGTGGTCTCACCTTATTCAGATGCTCCCACTGCCTTCTGTTCAAATCACGCCCATTCATATCACACAACAACCCACTCCATCTCATCCATTGACGTACCTCTATATGCATTACAACCCCTTATTCACTGGGGAACGGCAGCGCCGTATTTTACAAAACATCACCATGATCACATTGTTAAACATTGTGGAATGCACTCAGGGAGGGGCTGGTGAAGTGATTTGTCTGCAGGCGAGGCAGGGAACGCGCTTGCACAAACACACACACACACACACACACACACAGATTGGAAACATAAAGACAAAATTACTCAACAGTGAGCTCAACAGTGTTGGGCAAGTTACTTCAAAAGAGTAATGCATTATTTATTACTTGTTACTGTCATTTCAAAGTAATAAGTTATATTACAATATTGCTGTCTTTGAGTTGTAAGGCATTACACTAATTTTACATTACTTTTGCATTACTTTCACCAAAATAACAGGAAATATGGATTTGGTGTTCTCAATAGATCTTCTTGTGTTCAATGCAGCTCATTACACAACAGGAGGTGATGTGGTATGACATAATGACTGAGCTAGGCTTAAGGCTAACAAAAGTACAATATAGTGGTCGCAGCTATGGCTCATGGTGCAATACATTTTATAATAGAAATACTGTAACTTTAGGTATTCATATTGAAATTAATATAGCTAGAGCCTACTACAGTAGATTGTAAAAAAAAAAAAAAAAAACATTGAACCGCCTTTCTGGTTTGTCTAGGATGAAATAGAGTGGTTGACACCGAAATTTTGACTGTTGGACCTGTCTTAGGTATTTGGCTCATTTCAAATCGCCCCTGCCTGCTTCACAATGGCTGGCTATGGGTATCCACAAAACTGTCCTTAAAACAACCCTAAACATTCGTTTTCAGAAATATGCAACTCACCAAGTGGTTAGTGGTGTTTGTTGATGTTCCAAATCAAGTATCGTAGCGAAATACAGTTTCTGTCGTGTTTTATTTGGCATTTTGTAAATCCATTGATTTCGGTTGGAAGACTCTTTGCTCCTTGACCAGAAACGGAAAGTCGGGGTGGTTGTAGTATTTTCGCTCCGTTCTAGCCCTACTGTTGATACGGTGAACCGAGCGAAAAGACTACAACTAGCCCCCCTGGGCTCTGCTGCTGCCGTGATCTTCTCCTCTAGAAGTAAGAGATTTGCGCTGATTTTTAATTTCGGGTTTAAAATGCATTGTAACGAGCGTTACCGAGTAAAACATTACCTTCTTCTTTTTTGTAATGCCTTACATTACCGCGTTACAGCAAAAAGTAATGCATTACAGTAATGCATTACTTTTGTAACGCGTTACTCCCAACACTGGAGCTCAATTACTTTTGCATTGTGTACAAATTTGATGCACCATTACTAAGAATAACGAATGGGAAAGTTTTCATGACGTAATTTCTCTAGCGTTACTCTTCCCAGTGCGCAATGTGTTGTCGGAGTGACGTTTTTTTCTGTGTCATCATTGGTCGTCAAATTTCGGTCCACTGAAGCAGTGTTGCCAACTTAGCGATTTTTTCGCTATATTTAGTGACTTTTCAGACCCCTTTGGCGACCTTTTTTCAAAACAGCGACAAGCAACAAATCTAGCTCCTTTTTCTGCTGTTATTGGTGACTTTTTGAGACTTTTTGAGGAGAAAGCACGTATCGCTATTATCTCTTCACAACGACCAGCGGGTGCCTGCCCGGCCCCTCCCCCATCTCAAAGCACTTACAGGCAGCCCAGTCCTCGCGCAGCAGTCCCTCCCAGCTGCTCTGTTAGCAGGAGCTAACAGGAGACCTCCACGCCTCGACATCCAGGCTGCAAATAAATCCGCGTCCCGGCCAGCAAGCCGCCGCCGACTGATCCCGCCCCCTGACGTACAGTCAGGGCGGGAGAATGTAATATCTTCTTTGTCTAAATAAAATAATAAATCGCTGTGTTACAGTTTGACTCATACTGCCTCAGGCTCAGTCACTTACTCACCTCACCTCGTCCACTGTGTGTGTGTGTGTGTGTGTGTGTGTGTGTGTGTGTGTCTTTACCATGTCGCAGTAAAAACTTTACCAACAAAAATATAGAAAAGACTGGGAAGCAAACACTGCTTTTAAGGGCTGGTTAAAGCCGTTTATTGGAGACGATAAACAAGCATACTGTAGCTATTGCAAGGTAGATTTCTGTGCCAAAATCAGTGATGTAAAAAAACACAGTTCAACCCAAAAACATTTAAAGGCAAAGCCTTACAGTTAAGCTCAAGCAACGCTGCCATTTATGGTGAGCAAAATTGATGACTCCAAAAAGGTTGAGGCTACTATAGCGTTAGCAATTGCGGAACACTGCTCCCTCCTAGCATGTGACCACATTGGGGAAGCATGTAGGTCAGCTTTTTCCGACTCCGCTGCTGCTACGCATTTCAGAGTGCACAGGACTAAGTGCACTGAAATGATCAATGGTGTCCTAGTACCTTACTTTTTGAAAAAGTTGGTGGCAGATGTGGGTGAGCAGCATTTTAGACTCCTCCTCGATGAGGCCACAGACATTCAGTGTGTCTAAGTACCTGGGTGTTGTCATCAGATACTTCAGTGAAACTAAAGGGACAGTGGTTTCAACATTTCTGGGGCTTGTTGAGTTGGAGGGAGGAGATGCCCATTCTATTGCCTGTGCTTTGTTGGCTTTTTTAGAAAAGTGCTCTCTTGTTAAAGAGAAACTATTAGGGATAAGCACTGACAATGCCTCTGTAATGACAGGGATAAATAATGGGGTTCATACAGTTCTTAAACACGAGTATGGCCTTAAAGACCTTGTCCTCATTCGATGTGTGTGTCACTCCCTGCAGCTTGCGGTTACTCATGCATCCAATGACACAACCCCACGCAGTGTGGAGTATCTGGTAAGGGAGACATATAAATGGTTTTCAGTGTCTCCCTAACGCAGGGAGGCCTACAAGGCCATTTACGAGACCATTAACTGTGGGGAGAAACCTTTACAAATTACAAAGGTGTGTGCCACACGTTGGCTCTCCATTGAACCCGCAGTGTCACGCATTTTGGACCAGTGGGAGGAGCTTAAGCTGCATTTTGAGGTCACCAAGTTCAGTGAACACTGCTACATGGCAGTGACTGGATGGAGAAAAAAAACACACTGGGCTTCTGGAGTGAGATCTGGAAGTTCAGGGACGCAGCTGGTATCAACCCATTTCCGGAACTTGCCATGGCTGCTGTGTCTGTGATGTCATTGCCACACTCGAATGCTGAAGTTGAGAGAGTGTTCAGTCAGATGAGTGTGGTAAAAAGCAAACTCAGGAACTGGATGTCCTTGCAGACCTTAAACTCCATCCTATACATCCGATATGGATTAAAGCTGTCAGGTGATGCTTGCTTTGAGCATCAGCTGCCTGATCACGTTTTGGAGCTTTTTGGAACATCAGCTGCTTATTCATTTAAGGTAGCTCCTTCAGATGAACCTGCAGTAGAGAGCCTTGACCAGAGTGACGATGACTCAATGGTTCTGTGAGCTAGCACAGCCTGTCTGTGTGTGGAGAGAGGTCTGAAAAACAAAAAAACAATAAAGAAAAGAAAAACTTAAAAAAAAAACGTTGGTATGCCTAACCCTGCCAGAGTGGGCCATTTAGATTGTTAATGTATATTGTATACAAAAATATGTTATGTTTAAAAATGTTCATGTTTAAATGTGACCTGTTGTAGGCTCCTACGCGGACCATAAGGTTAAGACTAAACTTAAGAAAAATAAAATAAAAGAATAAAACATAATATTAAAATAAAAACAATTAAAAAAAAACTTTAGAAGTACTAACTCTGCAAGAGTGGGTCCATTTAGATTGTTAATGTATTTTGTATACAAAAAAAATTATGTTTAAAAATGTTAATCTTTTACTGTGACTTGTTAGGTTCTTAAGTGGACCATAAAGTTAAAAACCAAACCAAACTTAATTAAAACAAAAGTGGAAAAAAAATAATATAAATAAAAAAAACTAACAAAAAAAACAAAACAAAGTAACTCCGCCACAGTGTCCCTTTTTGGTCACTTTTGCCAGTCCCAAGCCCGGATAAAGGAGGAGGGTTGGAATTGTGACATTCAAAAAAAAAAAAATCAACTGAGAAGTTAATTTGTATTTTTTACTTCTGGTTATGCAAATTAGGTGATGACGTCATCTAGCAACTACTAGCGACTTTTAGGAGAGCCAATAGCTACTTTCCTTGCTGAAGAGTTGGCAACACTGCACTGAAGGGGTTGTTTTGTAACGTCAGGCGACGTCTTTTTTTCGACGTCTACTGTTGACGTCCGACCTCTGTGTAAGGGCTATTTATATTCCAAATGTGGTAGTTTGTGGACATGTTTTCAACATCAAATGTAGACATATTTTAGATGTCTTTGTTATACTACTTCTATAAATTATTTTTTGTTCATGGTTGTTGCTGTCAGAACAGTGATTTATTTAACTGGAGCGTCGGGGAAATAATATGGACTGATAAGTGCCTCTCTCACACTATCACGCGGCCTCTTGCATGCTTTTGACCCATCCAGTAGCCGACACATGCACCCATGTGGACTCCGCCCGTCGACATTTTTTGTGTACCGGTCGGGTTCCGAACCGGCCAGCCTCTGGTTACTGGTCCAACTCTTTACCCAGTAGGCCACGGATTCCAACCACAATGGCTGGCATGGCGTCACAATTTTTAGGAATAGGAATTAGTTAGGAATAAGGTGGATAGGCTACCATGAAATTATTTACTCAACTTTTCCCACAAACTGCATTTCCAAATAAATAAACAGATAAATGCAAAAATAAAATATATGCCTACTTAAAATAAACAAGCCAGGAAATGCAATGCAAAGGTAAAATGCTACAGGTACAGGAAAACCAATGGTACAGAAAACATCTTGAAACATTAAAAAGTAGTATAAAAAAGACGTCTAAATTTAGTCTACATTTGAGTTCAAAGGTGAAATGTTGAACATCAATATGACGTCCAAGTAGGGTCATGGTTTGACATCCAAATAGTGGACCTAGTTTGGACGTGAAATAGATGTCCAGAATTGGTCATGGACCGAGGGACCAGATATAGACATGATCTGCATGTCTATCCGACGTCCAATGTTTAGTGGGTTGTAGGTCTCCCTATTCACATTGCAATATGACAGTATATTTGTGGGAATGGGTAACTGTTTCATTAAGATTGGTTTGATAATTGGACACAATATGCATTAAAATAAAATGCATAGAAGGTAGAATCGTAGTTATTGAATGTGATACTTTTGAAGTAGGTATACATTAATCAATATTCATGTCTCATCATCATCTGATAGGCTATTCCTAAATAAAATCCAGAAAGTACTTGATATGACTCCAACAGGAATAATTATATTAGATGGAGACTTAAATAACATTTTTAGCACATATGACAGCTCATGTAAAAATAGAAAAGCAAAACCACCAACAACTGGTTTTGAAAAAAAAAAGATTTTCTTTCAACAAATGAATTACAGGATATATGGAGGGTAATGCACCCCAAAGGTAGGGACTACACATTTTACTTGCACGCAAATAAATCATATAGTCGAATAGACTTCATTTTCATATTGGATGTAGGGCTCAGCAATGTTATACGTACAAAGATTCATGACATAGTTATCTCAGATCATGCTGCAGTTATGTGTGTAATGACACCACCAACAAAAAAGTTTTCTCATAAAATCTGGAGAATGAATCGAAAAATACTTAACTGATAATGAATTTCTTCATTATATAAATAATCATATTGAGATATTTAAAAGCACAAATATAGATGACGCTTCTTCTACTGATAATCCTCCAATAGATATCATATGGGACGCATTTAAGGCATATATATAAGAGGGATAAAGATATAATTTTCAGTTAGAAAGAAGAAAGAACTAGATAAAGAGATTGACAGAGTAGAAAAATAAATGCAATTTCTCTGTAATATTCATAAACAAACGCATGTGAAAGAAGACTTAAAAAAACTGCAAAGATTAAAATATAATAATCTTCTACTTAAAAATGTTCAAGACATTAAGCACAATTGAAATATAATATCCTACATATCAGCTAATAAAACGGGTAAACAACTGAGCACCTTAGTTAAAAGAGTAGTTAAAAGGCATACCATAGCATTAATGGACACTTCTAACAAGCCAATAATAGACAATGAAATTAATAAGAAATTTGCAACATTCTACGGAAATTTATATGAATCTGATGTAATGGAGGAATCAGACCCAATGCCCTTTCTAAAGTCAGTTAAGCTTAAATGTCTCTCTGATGAACAAAACGAAGACCTGAAAAAGGAAATAACAATATCAGAAGTTAAAACTGCAATTGATGGTTTCCTCCCAAAAAAGGCATCAGGATATGATGGATTCCCGAATGAATTCTATTCTATATTCTGGACACAGATCAACTATATATATATCCTATATATAGTTAAGTAATGGGTAACTTTAGTGTAAGAAACTATCTGATTATAAAGACGACCTGTGCCTTCTTGAACGGCTGTATGAATCCGATTTTTTCTTTGACTTTTTGGTCTTCTTCCTCTCCTCTTCTTCAGAGAATGATGAGCTGAAGTCTGAGGAGGAGGCGGGAGATGATGATGATGAGGACAGTATCTTTTCAGTCCTTTTAGAGCCTGTGAGAAGGGGGGCTGAGGAGTAGACAGGCAGAGAGATGTATAAGGGCGCACTCAGACAAGGCAAAGTTGCCCTGTTCCGTACTCAAGCACGATTGGCCCCCTCCCCACTCCCCCGCTGGCCTGTGCTCACACTGCTCCGGGCCTGGGCCTCGCTCGTTCCCTACGTCACAGTGCGCGTTTGGGATTTGGAGCGTAGGCTACATGTAGGCTATACGATAGATTAAAAAAAAAAAACGGTGCAAAACTCTAAGTAAACAATGCTCAATAAAAGAAAGAAGCTGACTCAATGTAGGCTCACTCTGGGTACTCTCTTGAGTTTTTGAAAGCACACAACTGTATGACAGCTATCACATTTTCTTCCCCACAATTCCCCGAACACATTACGAAACAATTGGACATCTCAGGTGTACAATGAAAATATAATATAATGAAAATGTGTTGCCATCTATCTAGCACATATTTATATGACAAAAATGAAAACTACATAAACTGTGTTACAGGATGTTTTTCAGGACCTGTAACTTTGTCACATGCATAGGTTGTGAATTCAGTCTTTATGAATCACATTTAAATTGTTATAACTTGTTATAACTGATATCAGTTTAAGATTGTGTTCGTCTGAACAAACTCCGAGACCAATTCACTAGGCCTACACACTACAGTTAGTTGAAATAAGTCTATTGTAGTCTACTGAAACATTAGCACATTAATTAATTTATTGTAAATATTACTTACCTTATTTTTAAAAAATGTATCCATTTGTTCTTATTGCACCATGGGTCAGATACTAACGTTATTTCGATAACTCTACATGATATTTTTTTTACGTGATATTTTTGCACATTTTGCAATTTACAATAAAGCTGACTTTGACATCTATTCAGCTATTGAAGTTTATTTTTAACTTTCATCAATTAATTAAGTGTGACAACTCTATAATTATAATACTCCACATATACCACAAGTTCTCTATTATCCAATAATGTTAAACCCTGCTGGCAAAAGTAAAAGGAAAACACAATTTCCTTGGGGAATATTTGACGTTCTTTTCGACCTTCTTTGGTCTAACAGTGACCGTCTCTTCTGGCTGGTCCTCCACTGAATGGTCCTCATTTGACTCAATCTTCTTTTAGTTCGGTGGCATCCATGTCGTCATCTCATGCTCTCCTCTTAAAACGCGTTTCCATTTCCATATGGTAGCTAGTTGGTAAAATCAAAGAACACAAGGACCGCGCCATCTCAGCTAACTTTATAGAGTAAACTCCAAATTTCGGAGGCAGTTTTGCCTAACCTAGTTGTTTTAGAATTAGCTTGAACAAAATTGGAGTTAAAGCTATCGTAGCAAACATTTTTGGTTTTGTGTCTTAATGTAAATAAAAGAGACTCTCTTGACTTATATTGCTTTTGTTTAGGTATTTCCTCATGTAATACCCACATAATTCATGTTACATTTATGAAGTTGTGACTACTGAACACTGTTTTGTGTGTAATTAAGTGTAATAACATTACTGAAAAGTCCAAATTGTTTCATTTTGAGGTAAAGGGAATATTTCATGACAGTATAATAAAGGTCTCATGACAGTCAATGTCAAAATTAGCCAGTGTAGTAACGCTTCATGACATATTATTGAAATGTCCAAATTGTTTCACTTTACTTGAGGCCAACAGAATCATTCATGACAGTATAATAAAGGTCTCATGACGGTCAATGTCAAAACCTTCCGCATATGACAGTTTAATGTAATCTTACCTAAATCAAAATAGTTTCTTTACATTTGATTATTAAGCCTACTATGACATGTTTATGACAGGTCATGTTATTGGTTAATGTCAAGTCAACATAACAAAGACATCGACAAGTTATTTTGTCTCAGCTTATGTCAGGTTGTCATAACAAAGACATCTCATACAATATCAATGTTGCATTAAACGTGACATAATTGACCGAATGACACTTTTTGACAACAGTCATAACTATTTATAATGTTCATGACAGGTGTCATGTCATGGTTATGACAGTGTAATGACAGTCTTATGACAGTCTTATGTATACACCTTCAAATAAAGTGTTACCGAAATGGTCTAGCTATTCCGCCTATGCAATTTTGACAAAAAAAGATAAGTGTAATGGCTATTATTTTTACTTAAAAAGTGAAAACCGCAATGGTATAAACACCAAAACTGAAATAGTAAAAACACTATAAATAACTATTTACAAATAAACAAAAATAAGTAAAATTACAATCACAATGTACAAATAAACAAAAATAAGTAAAATTACAATAACAATGTACAAATAAACAAAAATAACTATTTACATGATTCCCTCCCTCCCCCCCTCCCCCTCCTTTCTTCTCCGGGCGTTTAGCCATCTTTCAAAACGTTCATAAAACCAAACTCACAAAAATGAATAAAAATAAAACCACACACGAGCGCGCAAATCAACCACCTGCTCCACACTCGCACTTGCTACTTTACGCACGCCCCTTGCGCATTTGTTTTCTCAGCCACACGTGAAACGTGTTGGACTTGCTGGATATCGCCAGAAAGGTCTTTTAATTGGCTATTATGATATCTAAGGCCCGTCCCCGACCCTTGCAATCAAAGTATACATGCCCCGTTTTGATAGCCATCGCCTCATTGGCTTGTAAAGCTTGTTTACAAGGAAGTATTGGCCTTACAGACATGTGTGAGGGCTCTACGTCATCGTGAGACCCCAGTGGCGAACAGAGTGGAAACCATGAATCAGACGACAATAGCGGAATTCAAACCCTAAATCGCATTTTTCTGCAAAAAAACATTGCAGCGTTTCGGATTTCTATTTTTCGGCAGCTTTGTATAAGATGGCTTGTGTATATACACAATGTTATTAGACTAAAATAATATTGACATTCGATTTCTGTGGACTCTCAAGACCAAACATGAAGTATCAACTCATTGCTAAGGATATCCACAATGACGATAAAAAAAAGAATGCACCAAGGGAGGGGGAGGGTGATGGGGGCTATTTTGACCTAAGACACTAGGATATATTTGATCTATATTCGCTAAACATATTTATGCCAGCGGGATTTGACGATTAAGTGGTTAAGACGTAACTAAATCAATTTCCAACTGTTTATCTTTGTTCAAACCATTTAACAAATCTACACACTTCGCTTCAATAATATCTTAACAGAATTTTAATATGATTTAAACTTTATTCAGAATCACAGTTTTAGTTTCATACCGGCTTTGTTTTCAGTTGGTCTCATTGATTTACGTTGACGCTGGAGCGTGATGACGGTGTGGCAGTGTGGCCCAATCTGGCAGTGTTGCCAGATTGGGCGCCTCTATTGAGCTACTTTTAATCACCCACCTATTCTCTTAAAGACACACACACACACACACACACACACACACACACACACACACACACACACACTGCGCAGGGCAATACATTTGATGTTTCAGATTCTTCAGTTCAATTAATTTTACATTTCTGCATTTTTAGCAATGCTTTGCGCTTTTCATTCAGCGGTAACTTTATTTGTTTCCAACCATTTACTTCTTCTTAAAGGGTGTGCATGTTTACATTGTTTACTCCATTTAGACTTGAATTTTTATTCAAATCCCTTCACTTGATTTAAGCAATTTAACCTTTCTTTATGTCATAATCTATGTGGCTTTATTAAAAAAATATTTTCAACCTCACTTTGTACTACAGCACTCACCGCATTTTCTGCAGGAAATGCATTTTCTAGTTTATTTTAATATTTCATTTTATTGTATGACAATATTTTTACGTGAAGCACTTTCTGTCTGCCTCGTGTAAGAAAATTGCTATTTAAATAAAGTTACCTTAACCTTCCCAACTAAATATTGGCATGGATAGACAAACAGATCATGTCTATATCTGGTCCGTCGGTCCATAACCAATTCTGGACATCTATTTGGCGTCCAAACTAAGTCAACTATTTGTATGACAAACTATGACCCAACTTGGACTTCATATTGATGTTCACCTTTCACCTTTGAAATGTGTCGTCGGAGTGACGTCTTTTCTGTGTCATTATTGGACGTCAAATTTCGGTCCACTGAAGGGGTTGTTTGGTAATGACAGGCGACGTCTTTTTTTCGACTTCTACCAAACGTCTAATGTTGACGTCTGTGGGTCCTCCGTGTAAGGGCTATTTATAGTCCTTACACTATATTTATAGTCCTATATTTATATTTTATAATTATATTTATATATGTATAGTCCTTACAAGGATATTTCCCACCACTATCCTCGGGCCGGGCCTTTGATCGAGCGTTTGTGTTTTTTTTTTTTTTAAATCATTGCTTTATTGGCCTAATCTGAGGAGAAATCTATGCAATTAACAGAAATATTATAGGCCTTTATTAAATGGGTCTTCTCAATGCCGTGGAACGCTCCGTTCAATTGCATGGGTAGTAGTCCTTGTCAACCCCAGCGTCTTCAGTTGCTAAGCGACGTCAACGTCTTTGGCAGACTATTTCTCTGCTGATCAACACTACGAATGCTGGTGACGAATAAATTGTAAAAAGACACGCCATGTGTAGTTATTTTTTCGTTTTGGCAAGTAGCCGTGTAATAAGCGGGATAAAGTAAAGAACGTCGCCGGTTACCCCTGTTGCCGAAAATAAGCCCCTTCAGGGCGAAGCAAGACACCTCCGCTGCGCGTCGGTGTTCTGTTCGCCCTGTCGGGGCTTATTTTCCCGATAATGAACGGTGTTCTATACATTATCCCTTACATATATATTTAGCAGAGTAGGCCTAAGTAACAAATGTATACAAAGCTACACATATATTAAAAAAAATGTTGGGTTGAAATCGGGCTCGGGCTCATAATTACAGTTAATATGTCGTGCCGGGTCGGGCTCGGACAGAACGTGCATGGGCTCGGGCCGGGTCGGGCTTGATTTTCTGGGCCCGATCTAAGCTCTATCATGCACCCAAACCCGGTGGCGTTTGGGTTTCCTACTCTCCTCGAACTCCCACAACAAATACAGCACAGCGATGGTGGTGATCTCAGCCATGTTTGTGGAACAAAAGAAAAGTAGCGGGGGAAAGGTTTTGGGCGGGCTCATCTAACTGCGTTGGCGCGTTAGGCGCATTGAACCATCTTTGTGACACACAATGATCAAGCATCAGGTTAGGCGCGTTACGCGAAGAAGGGTTGGAAGTGGAGATCCACATATAGTTTGTAAAGTAAAAACAGACTAAGTTAATTCATACAGAGTCCTGAGTAATGCTCTTATGTGGAAAGAAAAGACATGGCGGTAGGAGAACACATACAAACACACACACCATACAGTAGAGTGCATGGCCTGTATAGGCTATTATCCACCTTTACCTCATGTATTGTATACACAGACCAGATCCCTTAAATGCCTGAACACACACGTATGCAAAGATGCATAAACATTGCTGAGTATGGTTACATTGACACTTACACACAACATTCACTCTCCTACTCACACACGAACACACACACACACACACACACACGCATGCATGCACGCATGCATTCCACTGAGTGAAGTGACCACTAAATACTTTACTCTCAACTTGAATGCACCCACATTAACACACACACACACACACACAAACACATACACACACACACACTTTTGAGTGCTCTGATGGCTAAATACTTTATCCACCTCATACAGCCATAGCTCCTGCTAGTTAAAAGCTTTCCGATTGGTTGCTGCGTATCCTGTTTCCTTTTAAAGAGGCTGCGGGAAGCGGGGCCTGCTTGCTATCAGCGGGAAAACATCTCCATTTTATTTTTATTCCGGGAAAGACGGAGAGAATAAAGGGATGTCGGGCAGCAGAGATGGAGGGCTGGATACCGTGTGAGTGAGAGGCCAGGAGATTGAATGTTGGTTGGCGGTTTATCTCCTCCTATCGTTGATATAATAGCCTATCATTATCACTCTCTTCTTCCCTTACCCTATCAATATCTCTGGGCTTGCTTTGAATCCATCTCCCTCCTGGAATAATCGTTTTTCTTTTCTGTCCAATGATTTTGATTTTGAATTCCGTCAGGTTATTGTATGAATGATGTCCAAATGAATGAGATGGATGTGATCTAGTGAGATGAGACCTTTCTAACCCCTAGATCTTCTAGGGGTTAATCAATCTGTTAATTATCCCCAGAGTAAACACGAAACATGGGAAAGCAGGACTTAGGCCCTGTCCACACAAAGCCGATTTTTTGGTGAAACCGCATAAGTCTTGTGCGTTTCGGCCGACCATCCAGACGGAGCTGGCGAATCCGGTGCCCGAAACTACACATTTCTGAAACCACCCTCAGAGGCGGTTTCAAATCTATCCGGACCTATGCGGCTTCGTGTTAGAATTTGTGTGGACGCCTGAAATGCAAATTATGACGTCATCAGCCCCCCACCAGCTGGGGGACGTCAGAGTTGCGTTGAATTTTTTATTTATCGTTTTACTTGTATTGTTTTTGTAGCTTTAAATAAAGCCACTTTATAAATTTAATTTCTAACTGTACATTGAAAAGGATTTCTGCTAAATTTAAAGGTTGAATCTCCTTGTGACTGAATGTTTGTATACAGCGTGCAGGCTGTATGCGTGCAGGCTTCATGCGCTCCACTTTTTTCTGTGGAGAACCAGCACCTTGAATATTTACTACAGCGTTTCTACAGCTCGATGCGGTTTCGCAATGACTCCGTCTTTACGGAGATTTTCCCGAACCGCATCAACCAAAACCAGATCGTTTTCGCCCGTTTCGGCTCCGTGTGGACGGGGCCTTAGGCTACGTTTACATGATGACGGTCTGAACAGAAGAAGCAAAAGTGGCGTCGCGTCTTCACTTCTTATTTCGCGTTTAGACAAGCGTTTTCGGGAGGACATCTGGGTGCATACGGTGAAGCAAAAGTGTGTGGATTTTGATTGGGTATGCATGTCAGGCGGCTAGGTGGTGCTGTGATACACTATCACACAACAACACCATGTCTGAGCGCATCCGTAGAATCTTCCGGATTTGAACGTCAAATAGATGTCCAGAATTGGTAATGGACCTGATATAAACATGATCTGCACGTCTATCCAACGTCCAATGTTTAGTGGGCTGTCATCACTGTTTATCTGAATCAAATAATTTCGGTAAGGCTTTTTATTAAGGTCCTTGTAATAAGCCTTTTGTAATATCTATAACTTATCTAGAACTAATATATAGAACTTATCATATGCTAATTAACATTAATTTGTGTTAATAAGACCATCAATAAATGTTAATAATAACATGATAAACATGTTTTTTGTGAGATTATAAGACTTTTATAAGCACTTATAAGAAGCGTGTTAACTATTTAATGATTCATTAATAACATTAATAATGGTCTTATGAGTTCCTTATAGTTGTTAATAAACACATTACAAACCCATTTATTGAGTCTAACTAACTAACCTATTATGTTATTGCTAAACTTTTCCTACGCATTTTTAATGCTTATTAAGGTTAATAAATCCTTTACTAAACTGCTAATTATGCATTTTGCAGGTACTGCATCTAAAGCGGGAACCATGTTTATTAAGGTTAATAAGTCCTTTATTAAACTGGTAATGATGCATTTTGCAGGTACGGGATCTAAAGCGGGAACAATGCTAATTAAGGTTAATATTTCCTTTAATATACACTTATTTACAGTTATTGAGTAATATATTTCATCAAGGTTGATGAAATGTAGCACGCCAAAGTCTCTGAAAGAATAATGTAAGCCCAAAAATTTTGCTAGCAAACAGCTAGCTAGCTAGAACCAGCTACCGTTACTAAAGCATTACATTCTTAAACTTACCAGTTCGGACCTCTTCCTCTTATCCATGTCTTCTGTTCTGGTTCCTGTCTTTTGTCGGTCAGTTGTTGGTTTGGGGTGCTCGTGCTGACGATTCCGACATGTTCTCCAAACGTTCGTCAAACACTTCATCAAGCATATGCGTCAAGCCATCATCCACTTGCATATACAGAACCTCCGGTTTAAAATTACCTTGAAAAATAAAAGCCTTTAAAGGATATATTCTACGAGGCACAAAGCAGATCACACTCGCTCAACATGTGCAAACTTATTAACCTTAATAGAGCTCATAAGTCCGCACTTTCCGGTAGACCCCCATGGGACCTCTGAGATGGGTTTCAATGGAGAGAAGGTAATTATTTTCTGGTCCCAGTCTTTATTTGCCTTGGATTGCACATATGTTGTTTGTGGATTTAAATGATAATTTTTTTTTCAAACTCTTTTTGTGAAGAGTTTGACCGTTTATTGTGCAATTGTTCAGTTAAAGGCTGTCGAGACAACACAATGAGAAAGACTACATGTCTCGTATGTGACACCACACTCCCTGCGACTGGTGTGGACAAGATCGACAATCTCCTCATCAGCATAATTGAAAATCCAAACATGCCCCGACTTAAAATGTTTTTCACCTCTTTTGATGCTGTTATCATCCCCTTGGAAAAAAGCGTTGAAGTGGAGCAGAGAGTGGTGGTGGCGTATATCATTCGCGATTTTTTTTTGTTTTCTTTGCATGAAAAAATATAATTTAAATCCACAAACAACATAGGTTTAATCGAGGGCATGTAAAGACTCGGACCAGAAAGTAATGACTTTCTCTCCATTGAAACCCATTCATATTTTATGATCTCAGAGGTCCCATGGGGGTCTACCGGAAGGGCCGGACTTTCGAGCTCTATAAGCATTGTTCATGCTTTAGATCCCGTACCTGCAAAATGCATAATTAGCAGTTTAATAAAGGATTTATTAACCTTAATAAGCATAAAAAATGCTTAGTGAAGGTTTAACAATGACATAATAGGTTAGTTAGTAAGACTTATTAAATGCGTTTGTAATGCTTTTGTTAACAACTATAAGAAATTAATGTTATTAAGCAATCAATAAATAGTTAACAAGTTTCTTATAAGTGCTTATGAAAGTCTTAATCTCACAATAAACATGTTTATAATGTTATTTTTAACACTTATAGTTAGTCTTATTAACACCAATTAATGTTTATAAGCATATAATAAGTGTCTTATTACCTAATAACAAAGGCTTATTACAAGGACCTTAATATAAAGCGTTACCCAAGTTTCATATTATAATATTTCATTATGCAGGGCTCCAGACTAACTTTATGTGTTGGTTGCACTGGTGCGCCTAACTTTATTTTTAGGTACACCAGCACAAAATGTAGGTGCACCAAATTTTTCATTGCGTCGCCTTTAACACCATAAGGTCACCTTTTATCACTCTCCATAACTTTCATATAATGTGAATGATTTTTGAACAAGAATAATGGTGCATTCCAGGCAACCCGTAACCTGTGTTTTCACACCCTTCTACCCGTGAAAATGCCCTGGAACGGCAGACAAACCCGCAACTCACTATCCGTGAACTTCGTACCAGACCGATTCACTCCCAGTTCCAGCTCGTAACTTACGGGCTAAAAAGTGTCCCTGGAATGCAGCATGAGGTGTAGAGAAATGCTTGTCTTTATTTGAAGCACAATTATATATAAAAATAAAGTGTTTCAAGTTTTTCACTGAGCTGAAATTGAACATTTAAAACTAAAAAATTAAGCAAAATAAAACGTTTCCAAAAAAAGGGCTTGTGCAGGCAATTCAGACTCTCTGAATAACTACTCTCAGTAGTAGGGCAGGTTGGAACAGTAGGCTGAGTTTTTTTTAATAAAAAAACATTCTATGTTTTCCCCCTCTTTTATCACGTTTATTTTCTTTATCCGTTTCATTTACTCTGGTGCTCAGGTCGTTCGCAATTTAAAAAAAAAACACAAGCAGTGAACAGGACCAGAGCCAATCAGAGGCAAAGAACCGACCGAGCTCTTTCTCTTATTGGTTTAGACCACGATATGATCCAACCATGAGTAGGGAGGGGGATCATTAATATTTATTGATATCGATACCATTTTCGATACTCCTTAACGATCCGATTCTTTATCGATACCACTATCGATACTTTTCTATTAATTGCTGGAAATACGGAGCGTTTTTAGTGATGAGGAAAATATTTAGGAATTAAATAATTGCATTTTAAATTAAATATGTAATTCTTAATAAATATTGACATCAGTAGTTTTAGTTATATAAAATAAAATGATTAGAGCACTATACAACTGTATTAGTTATACGGAAACATGAGTAATACAGTATTACCATGTTTCTCACCAAAACCTAAATTTCCTGTTTCTTTATGTTACATTTGAACGCATCATGATAACCAGACCGTCGTTTTACTGAGCTAACCTCAACACATCATCACGCAGCACATCTGAAACTTTATTTACTTTTTAAGATAACTAGCTTGTATGCTGCTGATTACAACAACAATTTCACAATTGGATTACTATTTTTAACTGACGGGACTAGCGACAATGTCTGTTTGTGCGATTACCGCTCGTAGTTTGAGTCGATGATTAAGACGGGCCCGTCTGTGGTGCGACAGGAGAAGGAGGAGACAGAGTCTTTTCAACTCGGAGACAGTCGAAGGTACTGCATTTGGTCTTTATTTGATGCACAATGCTAATGTGCTTGGCCATTGAGGTTGAGTTCCCCCCTATACGCCCATTCAGCCATCCTCGCGAGCAAAGTTAACTGCCAGACTTCACTTGTTTAACTTGTAATACCTGTTTGCTTACAATTCAATTCAAAAACATTGGTGGACACGCTGCAGTGATTGGATTGATTTAAATGCCGTGACGCGACTCGAGGGACACAACAATACGTTACAGGACCTACAAGACAAAACAAATAATAAATGAACGGCGAGACTCTATGATTTTCGGGTTTTGAAAAAAGTGGAACCGGAGAGAGTTAGACCCCCTCAGAGAACAAATTTCAGCTGAGCCCCCCCTCCCAATTTTTTTTCTAAATCCCTGTTTTTTGAAAGATCTTTTAATTATTTTACCCATTTTAAACATCTCTGATCATATTTTAAACATCTCTGATCATATTTTTTTAAACATTTTAAACATTTTTGAAACATTTTAAACATATTTTCTAAACATCTTTGTGTGTTTTTAAACACATTTCTTAACACATTTTAACATCTTTATCTAAGCGTTTTTGAACTACAATTGCACATCTTAATCTGTAAACTGCCAGTTTAGCCTCCTTTTTAGCTCACCTCAACTTTAGTGCGAGCAATGAGTTTGCGTAGCTGTGTTCGAAATTGTTCCCTATCACGGATACAATGCACTATATAGGGTGCTCGCCATTTTGTAGTGGTGTTCGAATTCTCAGTGGTAAATTTCACGCACTATAAAGTGGATTTAAAATACCCAAAATTTGAGTGAACATATGATACTCCCTACATGTTACTCCTGTATACCACAATGTAATCCAGTCGTGTTTTTCCGGAGGAGAAGAAGAAGCTGAATAATAACGAAAACGAATACATTTAATGATGGAGTCTCCGGCTTTCGTTTAGAAATGTCAACAATTTATTTGGGATTTAACATGGAAAATGTAACATTCAAAATTAATAAAAAAACCTTGATCAACGTCAATTTAACATCAATACAACCTCCAGCTTTTCTCGTGGGAGCCGGTTTGTTTGTTTACATGATATGGGCGCATCTGTCTGCATCACACAAATACCCAGCGCATTTACTGACGCAAATGACGTTTAGAAATTTTCAGCGTAGTGTCCGAAATCTTGTTTGTTCGTTCCCTATATAGTGCACTATATCATAAACACTATATAGTGAATAGTGAGTGAGTGAATAGGGAACGATTTTGAACACAGCACGTCTTCGTCTTTGTGTTTTTTTATTTATTATTTTATTTTTTTCTCACGTCGCGTCCCCCCTGAAGAACTCTGGCGCCCCCAGGGGAGGCGTGCCTCACAGTTTGAAAACCACAGATTTAAATAATATTCCTTATGAATAAATTCAAATTATACGGGTGACTTTCTTCTATCGCCTTTCACAAACCATTTGGTTGTAACTCCAACATGAGAGAACTGAGCCTGGGAATGGGACCAGTTTGCAGCTCGTGTTCTATTGTTTCTATTGGCAGCTCGTGTGCTATTGCCTTCTCCCACTCAGACCGGTTTGTGCAGCCCCGGCCCGGGCCAACCACATCGCGTATCTTACACGCAGCTGGATTAATACGATGACTGGAAGCTCCGTTGAGGCCTTTGTAAGAACAACCAATATGGTTGTTAAACACTTAACATGATCACAACATATAATAAAGTACCAAATAATCGTTCAGTTCAATCAATGTACTCAGAAATAGAAGAATTGTGAAATGCCATCTAGATGAATCTGAAGAATCAGACGAGTGATCATTTTGTGTAATCCTTACGCTGAGTCTTTTCCTTACACACAAAGTTTTTGTGTGGCAGCAACACTGGATGAAAATCCTGTCACCAGAAGACCAGCCAGGCTCCGAAAGAACAAACAGATATTAACTGTTAACACATCTGCATGCCCCCACATTAACGTTTGGTCATTTGTACCTGCATGCACCTTACTGCGTATCGTCCCACCTTCAGCTTAATTACCAACCTGGTCTCACAGGAATCCGTGAAATGACCACGGAACTTGCTCCAATGCAAGTTAATGACACTCATATTCCGTGGCACACAAACAGATCCCAGTCTCAACAACGATATATATATATATATATATATATATATATATACATTCATATATATATATATATGAATGAAATTCATATTGACGGTAGAATTCATAGAATTTCCGAGAGGATGGTCAATAGTCAGATACAGATCTTGTTGTAACAATAATTATATCAATGTAATGAGAAAGGATGTAATGATAATGCCAAGAGAATAAAGGCTACATTGTTATAATAATTTAAATATAATTAAATTATAAACCGTATAACGAGACAACGAGATGATCTAGTTGTGGGCCAGCAGAGGCTGCATTTTAACCAAATTCGTGTTTGCTATGGTGGTTGCTATCGACCGCCTCCCATATCTTTAAATTCTCCACAGTTTAGACTTGTAATTAATAAGTTACTTTTGTAATCAACGTGACTCATTTTTTTAAATCACTGTCTGGTGGCCAGTTACTTCACTCTGAGAGATGCACACAGGCATATTTGGTAGTGACACAGCCTATAACCTATTTGTGAAAGCAAAACATTAAGCTCATTGATTTAACGAGGCAGGGTTATTGGAAATAATTCATTAAGATATCATGTGTGCGTGTGTGTGAGTGTCTATTGACTATTTCTGGTGATTGAAATGCTCATTGCAAGCTTCATATTTATGTCTAGCCTACTGTCCACAAGCATCCCCCCCTCCTCAGATGGATATGGAGAATTTTTGCCACGTCCCAGTGGTGGTGGTGTCATATCTATGAAAGAGGGCATTCAAATATACTTCAATGATCAATTAGGAGGCTGGAGCCCTAAAGGAAGTGATGCAATAGGTAGCTTCTGAGTCAAGGTAACAAGTAAGCTATAGACCTGGGGTCTCTTTTATATCAATATATAGGGTCATTTCACAGATCCCTGTGAGACTAGGTTGACTCGGTCATTGAAACGGGGATCTGTGTGTGCCACGGAATATGAGTTTCATTAACTTGCATTGAAGCAAATTCTGTGGGCATATCATGGACAATTTAACTGATTCAGTGAGACCACCACAGATTTTGAATTAAGTGCCCATGGTCGACTCGGTCGTTGAGACGGGGATCTGTGTCTGTGTCATGGAATATGAGTGTCATTAACTTGAATTGGAGCAAATTCCATGGGCATATCACGGACAATTTAAGTGATTCCGTGAGGCCACCACGGATTTTGAGTTAAGCACCCGTGCTCGACTCGGTCATGGAGACAGGGATCTGTGTGTGTGCCACGGAATATGAGTGTCATTAACTTGCATAGGAGCAAATCCGTGGGCATATCACGGAAATTGGCTTGTTTCCGTGAGGATTCCACAGATTTTGAGTTAAGCATCCATGGTGATTACACAGATTTCTGTGAGACCAGGTTATAATGACATAGGGTACCTATAGCATGAAGTTGTAAGGTGGCACCTAACTGCGTATCATGGCCACCTTCAGCTTAATGCCATAGGGTACCAATAGAAATTAGCTGCAAGGTGGCACCGATATGCACTCTTCGTCACGGTCCTTTTACATGACTGATTGTTGCCCTTTTTTCCCAGGTCAATCCAAATGCACACAAGACACACCCACCCACTATATTCCAATAAAAAATATTTGCTACACTAGTTTTGCACTTGGATAAGAAAGTGAAACCCCTCTATAATGAAAACATCTAATACAGATATTCTTTGACAGGAGGCAGCTAAATCTTGTCTTCGATAGGCTGTACGAGGTTAGAATCCAATTAATCTGTCATTGTCACTGGCATGATTCTTCATGGAGAATGCTGAATATTTATGTAGTAAGTAGCACTAACTTGTAACTGATGAGATATGATTTTTCCCACCTTTTCTTTCAGTTTTTACTTTCATGTCATTTATTTGTTATTATTAGCCTGATGTAAGAGGAACTTAACATCACACAATACATCATGCAATTACATGTACCCATGTAATTGCAAAAATGTCCTATCTTTGTCAACGAAAACAGTGTCATTCACTTTATAACACATAAAGCACATATCTGCAATACCAAACATGGCTAGCAAGAGTTTATACATGTTGTTAATGAAAACTGAAATGATAAAAGTCAACAAGAAACTAATTTAGTTCAAACCAAAGCTTGCTTGTACCATGGGAAGTCAAATAATTAGAATCAAGATGCTCTAATACTAGCACATACAACTGTCAATGACGGCAATGCAACGATGCAGCCACCGTAAAGGGCGTCCCCTATTGGATGTTACTTATTTTGTTATCATTGTTATGTTGGGCAATGACTAGGCTATTATCCCATAAGGAAATATTTTACAGAAAAACACTTAATTCGCCGCTCAAGTCCAGTACTGGAGACCAATCCTGATGGGACTGGGACCTCCCAGATCAGGAAGGATCCATGATGTCCCATGTGGTGATCCTTATGCTGGCCCTATTAATCCCAATGTGGCATCTGGATGTTAGACTAGAATTTATGATATCTGTGTGTTGTCTGTTGTCTTTGTATACTGTGGAACTAGACTTGTAATTATTGGACAGAACCTCTCTCTTTATCTTGCATAGCCCAAAGTCAGCAAAACAATGAATGTGAAGAAACAAAAATAACTAAACCATTTACAAAGATAAGAAACATCAATAAATGAAGGAAAACAAATCCCTCTATCGTCTGTCTATCCATCATTCTACCTGTCTGTCTGTCTGTCTGTCTGTCTGTCTGTCTGTCTGTCTGTCTGTCTGGTTGTCTGTCTGTCTGGTTGTCTGGCTGGTTTGCCTACTGTTCTAGGCTTGTACCATAAAATATCTTAATGGTTCACTGGATGACTGGCTAATCATGAACAAAGTGTTTTTCCACGAGTTCCAAGAGTAATTCAAAGACTCTTTCATCCAGGTAGGAGTAGGGAGATTAGCATAAGAGCAGGATTCAGTGAAATGCTAATGTTTACTAGCCCATGGGAGATGCTTTAAGAAGCCAATATTAATATCCATTCGCTTTTCATGTTTGTCCCCACTAAATACTGTCAAAAGGCCAAATTGTGTATTCCTTAGTGTAAAGCAGATTGCTTGTTCAAGGTTGTAATAAATATGTGTTTTACCACTTGTGTAATGTAAATGTATGTAACACGTGTAATGTGCCTCTGTCTCTCTTTCTCTGTGTGTGTGTCTCTATCTCTTCAATGGTGTCGGTCTATTGCACTCATTTTGGAAGTAGAATTATTTTGGGGTTCAGGATTTAACTTCAATCAGTGCTAAGTATTTACTTAAGACGTCTTATTTCCAAAGGAAAGAGTACATTTGTTGATATCATGCTTTGATTTCAAATTCCTGATTTTATTTCATGATTTCAAAGGTGACCAAACACATGATGAGTTCCATAGCTTCAGAGAGGCTTTTTGGACAAACCAGTTTTGATTTTGGGTTCGGAGGTTTTTGTTCCACAATATGATTGTTGAAATGAGATAACTGAAAACAGACGGAGAATATAAGTGGTGTAGAGGATATTTCTGTTATCTGCTTCTGATCAAGTCAGTGCGCAAACAATGCAAAATAAATTACTTTCAGTTAATCTTGATCATCAAAAGAGTGGAGTTGAAGGATGGTCCAAAATACATGAAGAGTTCCAATCAATCTCATATCCTGTCTCAAGTCCTATCTCATGTCCTGTCTCATGTCCTATCTCATGTCCTGTCTCACGTCTTGTCTCATGTCCTATCTCATGTCCTGTCTCATGTCCTATCTCATGTCCTGTCTCATGTCCTGCCTCATGTCTCATGTCCTGTCTCATGTCCTATCTCATGTCCTGTCTCACGTCTCATGCCCTATCTCATGTCCTGTCTCATGTCCTAGCTCATGTCCTGTCTCATGTCCTATCTCATGTCCTGTCTCATGTCCTGTCTCATGTCTCATGTCCTATCTCTTGTCCTGTCTCATGTCCTCGCTCATTTCCTGTCTTATGTCAGTCATGTGTGGTGTGCATTGGAGCAAAGCACACAAAGTCAAAATGTGGTGTAGTGCTAATATGAATATTGGTAAGTGCTAAATGTAGATATGTAGATAATAAATGCAGCGCGGAAACCGCCCTGATAACCGCCTTGCTGCCAGAGGGTTCAGCGCGGCGGTGTGAAAGGGCCAGGCGTTTTCAGAAGCGGCTGCTGCTGCTGCCGCCGCCGGGCAGCTACCGCCGAAAGTTTCAACACAGGGAAAGCTGAGCGGTAGGGCAAAATCTGTGCGCGTTCACATCGTTCGCAACCACTTCCTGTTCAACAGCTGCTTTTGTAACCGCCTCCCCTCTGCCGCCCTTCCCTCATTGAAATGAATGGAGGCAGCGAGTTGCCGCGCGGCGGCGTGAAAGCAGCTTTATTACTTAAGTAAACCCTTTAGAGACTATCCCTTTAAGTCATGCAAGGCTATTCAGATTAAGTAAACTAACCCTATTATCATAATTATGAAATGACCAATAGGCGGATTGTATTCTGTGGACAGATGCAACAGAAAAGAAGGAGAGGATTGGTTAATGGGATTTCACAATATGAAATGTATTCCCTCTATCCAGATTTTGTAAATATTTTCCTTTTGCCAAACATGATGTGATGATATTCAGTCATATGGTTTGAACTCTTTTAATTTATTCCATATTTCCTATCTATGATTGATGAAGTGCGTCTAAATTTAAATCTAAATAAGTTTACAATGAAGTGCGTCTAAATTGTAAACTTATTTTATCTTCAATATCACAATCAAGGCTTAAAATCTGATTAACATGTTATTATGTTGTCCTAAAGATTCACAAATGTGGCCTTATTTATAAATATGACAGGTATGACTTATTCTTTCCAGGACATTACAACTGGTGCTAAAAATGCAGCTGAGGAGGTCTGTGTGCACTGCTTACTCAAGGCCCTGGACCATTCTACCACATGGAGATGGGAGGAAACACAGAGAAAACACATCAACATGCAGGTTTCTGCTGTCTCTGCATTGGATATTTTCACAGTTGACCAATCTGATTAGGATGAGAATTGAACCATAATGAATGCCTTCTCATTCGCAATGAATTAGCAACAGATCCCCCCTTGCTTTTACATACATAATGGTCACATGCACATGGTCCTTTATGCACACAAATACACACATAGAAACTGCGGACATACACACTGCACACACAGCATGGTGTTAAAGTCCTAATCTTATTCATCACAAAGTGACGGGAAGAGAGGCCTTTACGTCACATGACCGCACTCAGATTCCGGGAAGCACTATTAAAAAGGATGTGGTTTTTTTTCACCCCTGATGCAGCTATTTACCTATAATTATTTGTAATCAGTTTACAGAGCTTATGGGTGCTCAGAGAGTGCATTCTGCTCCGGCACAGCTCATTTATCAAGGGAGATAAAGAACAGTCCGGAAAGTGTTTGGAATATCAGACACCTCTACTCTAGAAATGAAATTGTGTGCACGTCTCTTTCTGCCCTATCTTGTTTTGACTGAACATCCCTTGACAAATTTCCACACTTTGTATCTTTTAGGCATCCCGGTGGTGGACATGACAAGTTAATCCACTTATCAGCTGCACGCTGAAGCTGGGTTGAGTTTCCACCAGAAGGGGATATGCATACACAAGTCCTTCAAGAAGAACAGAAACAGCCTGCTCCCAGTTTGTCATTCGACCCCAAACGACCCATATGAGTATTGTGTAGTTATCAGAGCTGTTATGTGTTATCTTATGGTTTTGATGTTGTTCTTCTAATAAAAACCTAGTTTTTAAGTACCGCAACAATTATATATTTCTTCTTCTTCTTTGCGACAGACTAGGCCGGCGTGTTTCGGAGGCAAGCCTGACTTTTATGTTAGTCATTGATTCACCCAAAAGTCCATCCCAAAGGTTACATTTTTAGACACAATTTGTCAAACAAGATAATCATGACAAATGAATACC
>NC_136935.1:22160352-22270352 GCF_949987615.1 Pollachius pollachius
GAATGTAATCCAAAGAATTGGGAACAAAGAATTGGTGAGGGGTTCAAGAGACACCCAAACGTTAGAGTTGAATACCAATACCAGTTCTCCTTTGATAAGCTAAAATGTCAAGTCATTAGACGCAGCTGCAAGAACGCTATTTTTGCAAACAAAATATCGGCAATGATACACATCTGAAACAGTCCATGTGCGTTACACCAACACTGCAGCTCAACGAGTTACACCATGTGAGCTGCTTTTAATAGTCGTAGAGCTAACGGGATCCTCTCGTATATCATCTGCTCTTACTTGTCTACCTTTGCCGCCTTAGTTCCTGTTGGTCACTGATGCTATGCAGACATATCTTTGTTCCACACTGTTCCTCTCTCTCAAGAAGAGCACATCGGAGGGGCTGGGCAGGCCCCCCTTCTCCTACAGCATCCGATCTGCATGTGTGCAGCCTTTTTTGTTATGTCTTCTCTGATCTTTAACTTAGTAAGCTATGCTATTTTGCCACTATTATTAAAAAAAAACGGTTGAAACAAGTGGTGTATAATCTTTTGTTTTTGTTAGTCTCCACTGAATAAATAACTAGTCCAAATGGTAAATAATAATAGTCTTCCTTTGTCTGATTCTCAACTACACACACACACACACACACACACACACACACACACACACACACACACACACACACACACACACACACACACACACACACACACATACCCTTGGACAGTGCAGCATCCAATTTAATGTGCTTAGGTCTAGTTGACAACAATGATCAGAAGTCTCCTTGAGATGGGTTGGTTAGAAGGTGAGCTGTCCCCCTCACTAAAACCACTCATTACTCAAAGCACAACCTGGATGAATAGCCCTGCGCCTTTGCCAGTGCGTATGTCTGTGTGTATATGTGCGTGTGTGTGTGTGTGTCTATGTGTGTGTGTGAGTGTGTGTCTGTGTGTTTTGTGTGTGTTTGTGTGTGTGTTTGTATCTTTAAAGGCATGTTTGTGTCAAAGGAAATAGTAAATTAGCATCTTCAAATGTGTTAGCCATTGCACGTGTACACCCCTCTCCGCTTTCGTTTACAGGCAGATACAAACACACACGTGCGCACACATACACACACATACATGCATACACTCACACACACACGCAGACGCTTATTTTGTCTCTGACACACAAGTACAAACAAACACACACACATACACATGCACACACACACACACACACACACACACACACACACACACACACACACACACACACACACTTAACTAGTATGGGTGAGTGTAAAGGAAATCAGGAAACCTATAGAATACTATAGAACCATGCAGGACATACCAATAGCCCATATGTGTAATTTACACACCAAACCACACCACACCTTGTTTTGAGATAACCCTGGAGCATTTCCTCTGTTTTGGGAGGTGAAGAGAACCACAGATAACTCTGCAATACAACAGGCATAGTAAGGAAACTGTTGTGTTCAGTTTTCGTGTGAAGGTAAAAGCGCAGTAATGTCAGCCTTGGACCACAGCACACTCTTTTTGCCCTTTTACTATGATTCAACTGTTGTGGACTTGCTATGTCTGAACAAGACGCACCAGAAAGAATAACGCATGAAATGAAAGCATTCAGCAAGATTCATATGTGTATTGTCCTTTATCTTTTGATCCACCATATGCAGGCAGTTTAACTATTATCCTCCTTTAAAGTGCCAGTTCACCAACATTTTTCATAATATGTCTATGAACTTCAACATGGTATGCCATTTTCCTACTAAAATAACAGCATAATTTAGGAAAAAATGATGTAAAATAATATGTTTATGCCAATGTCCGTCAGCCAGTTTGTGACATCTACTAGAAGGCTAAATAGTAATGGCACCTGAGGATCAGTTTTCCCTCAGCCCGGAGAGCTGCTCACAACCATTACACATTTCCCAATAGACTTTTGCACAGGTCAAAGTTTGCTTGGGAGACCGATCTCTAAAGGCCCACAAGTTGAAGTAACACGGTTGGCCACCATACAGCTCATTTCCTTCTATTTTCTTGCTAGGTCTGGAGCTTTGAGACCAGTTTGGAGGCTAAGGTCGTGCTAGGTCTGTAGCTTGGAGATCAGCCTGTAGGCTAGGGGCATGCTAGGTCTGAAGCTTGGAGGCTAGGGGCATGCTAGGTTTGTAGCTTGGAGACCAGCTTGGAGGCTAGGGGCATGCTAGGTTTGTAGCCTGGAGACCAGCTTGGAGGTTAAGGGCAGGCTAGGTCTGTAGCTTGGAGACCAGATTGGAGGCTAGGGGCATGCTAGGTCTGTAGCTTGAAGACCAGCTTGAAGGCTAGAATCATGCGTACTCCTGTTACACAATGTGACCCTAGAGTGTTACAGTCCTTTTACATTAACCTCTTAAAGCCGAGTGCCCTATGTCATGTGTTTGCATGTGTGCGTGTGTCATATGTCATATTAAAGCTGAGGCTCCACAGATTCCAATGATATCATCGTCGTAGAACTCTCATCACTGTACGACGAAAACTCACTGAACTACCAGCCAAAGAAAAGCAAAATAAATAAACAAATAAAAAACGTTATACAGTGTGATACTTTTGATTGGCGAATGGTGTTTTTTTACATGGATTTGGGTCCCTCAATTTGACTGTCCCTCGACTCTATTGGCTCTGACGGTTCGGTAGAGGGGTCAATCATCCAAATTGACCAATGCATACCCAAGATAACTTCCCGCGTTTGACTGGAAGGTCAGCATATATGCGCCAGAAGCGCCGAGAACATTCTCAGAGCAGAAACTCCAGCTAGATAGAGACATACGCTCCTACAACACGCTTCTTACAACGTTTGCATTCCTAGTTAGCTAGTTATTTTGTATTTCCTTGCCTTTTTTTTACATTTGTTATTTTTTTCAAATAAATAATGGCAGGCAGGAGAAAGACCTATACGTTTGCGGAGGCATTTGCGATCATTACAAGCGACAGTGGGGCTACTGTAGTCCCTCTCAAGTCCTCGTCTGACGACAGTGACTTGCTGTTGCCAGAACTGGACACGGATTAATTGTACTGCAGGAAGTGCCAGGTCCCTTTGTGCTTCACTTCCAAAAAGAACTGCTTCCAGCAGTGGCATGACAGCCCTTAGTGTATATAGTTAGTTTAGTTAGTTAGTTATATTTGTTCAAAGTTGCTGCCAGCTGATGGTGCCCAAAAGTGCCCAATTGGCACCATTTAGTCTGCCTGGACCTACCTGTACTAAAACCTCCCTAAAATCACTTTATTAGCATTTATCCTGGAACAGGGTACTCATCAGATGTTGTTATATGTTTCCCTAAAGGTTCTGGGCTACTCTCCCATAGTTTCAAGGTGGTATTCACTCTAAATAATGTGTTTTCTCTAGGAGAAAATGGAAAACAGACATTTCTTACTATGTTCTAGCTGAATTTACTCTGACACAGTAGCATCTATATTGATTCTGACACTTCTGCTGCCACCTCACAGGTGTTCCCTCCTTTCTGAATCCAACTTTATTTATATAGCCCTTGTAGTTGTGGAGGCATACTCTATTCATTTTGGGCATGTCATTTCGGGCAGGAGGCCTGTGAAATAGGCCTATGGCTTAACAGGTTAAATACCATTTTGGCATTTAGAAATAAATATATTGTGTATGCTACAGCTTTTTGAGACATGTTTTAAAGGTTTGCTGATAATCTTTGAGTTTACTTTTTTTTTGGTCAGTAGAAGAGGAATTAAAATAGACAAGAATAATAATTCCAATTAGAGTAATCAATCTCTATTCAGTCTTTGCCAAGCCCCAGATCAGTTTAAACACACTCTCCTCAATGGACTGGAGACAATCACACAGCAAATCCTTCTCTATTATCTGCCATTTTTTTTTGTCTCTCCACCTCATCATTTACTGTCACCAAGACGAATAACACTCAGGTGTGAGAGTAATACTTCCTGATTCAATAATGACCTGCCTATTCAATATGGACAGTGATTGAGACTCCCTAACGATCCATCTGTCTCTAAACGAGCTATCTGCATATTAACAAGAAATCTGACTGCAAGCAATCTGAGCGAGATGATAAGACGAACAAAGCTGAGGAAGTTCAGCTTCGACTCGGTCACTGAACGACATGGTGGGGATGAAGGTCGGGCCCGTGACTGGGATCAAGGATTTGTAATTGTTTTGAAATTGTTCAGAAAAAAACAACTGAATATGACATGTGTTTTTATGGGCCCTATTTTAACGCTCTGAAACGCAAGTGAGAAGCGCAAACGCAAGTAGCTTTGTGGGCGGTTCTATGGCGATATCGCTAGTTTACCGGCGGAAAAATGACTATTACGCCCGGCGCAAATCTAAAAAAGGTTGGTCTGAAGTAGCCTAATTATCCGTAGGTGTGGTTTGGGCGTAACGTGCAATAAACCAATGAGAGTGCCAGCTCCCATCCCCTTTAAGAGCCATGAGCGCATTTTAATCTGACGAGTTGATATTTTGACAGCGGCCAAATAACATGACCTAATTCACACATGGAATAAGGTTTTCTTCCACAACTTCAGAAATAGTCCTCAAATGTATTTTGGCAAAGAAAACTTAACACACATATGATATGCGGTAACTGTGGTTCTATTTAATGATACACGCAATACATTATAAACATAATTTCTTATCAGTATTGTATGCATTATCGTTATGGACTTGTGTTCCTAACAGGGGCGTAGGAATGAGTTTAACATTGGGGGGGACACACATCGGAAACCTGACAGATCCGTTGATGGTTTGTAATACAGAAATATGTCATAAATTAACTACACTGAAAAAATTCCCAAATATATTTTATTCTACTAAAAAGATACATTTGTAAAGGAAAACACATTTTGAATGGCAGTAATGAACTGATAAATATCAAATCAATTCTTTAATTGCACGCTCAATCATCCAGTTTTTTAGAATAAGAAGCGGTGACAAGACGCTGTGTTGCGCTTTCAAAATAAAATAAAATATTTTTCTCCCCCTGGTATAATTGTTAGGTGGGTCAAATGCGCCTGTCTCCAGTATTGGAGGAGACACGTCCCCTCCGTCCCCCCCGGTTCCTACGCCCTTGGTTCCTAATATGTATGTGTCCCCCCTGTTAATATACATTGACATGGACTGTATTATGCGTTACGTGTTAAGTTTGCGTGTGTTTATACAGATGGACACACACACGCGCGCCCGCATTCATTCATTCTTTTACACATACACACACGCGCGCCCGCATTCATTCATTCATTTTAACACTCACTCGCGGTAAAACAATGTTTTCTCACAATCAAATACTCATCAATCCTTAAAGTTATGGGCATGTACACGATGTCTGTGTCAAGAAAATATGTGTTTGCTGTACGGTGATTGCAGATGCATTGATTTAAAAGTACAACTTATTACCGCTGTTCTCAGCTGTTCTTTCCCAAATAATTGACCAAGAATGTGTGGCTAGGTAGATGAGAGAAGCAAAGTGTATGCGTGAGGTGCACAAGCAACATTATGCATGCGCCCTTAAAATAGCATCTGAACAACGCGCCAATGACTTTAAACCAGGTATTTCCTGATTTGTGGCGCAAGTGGTTTCTGAAACTGCAAAATAGCACCAGGGAACGTTTGCGCCAGAACACGCCTCCTCCTTTCGCCGAACCGCCCCCTGGGGCGCAAGATCATTCCCTAATTTACCGGCGCGTGGCGCAGGAGGGAAAAGAACGCAATGTGCCAGTTGCAAACTAGCAACGACACATGCGCCAGTGATTAAGTCAATTGTTCCGGATGCAAGATAGGGCCCAGTGTGTTTTAGTGTGTTTTAGTGTGTTTTAGTGTGTGTGTGTGTGTGTGTGTGTGTGTGTGTGTGTGTGTGTGTGTGTGTGTGTGTGTGTGTGTGTGTGTGTGTGTGTGTCTGTATGAACTAGGACCAACAATTATTGTTCAAAAGAAAACAATATTCTAGTTCGGGGGCCCCAAAATGCTGAAATACCAAGTCGTTTGACACAGCTGCAAAAAAGTGATTATTGCTGAGTTAAAGGTTCTGTAATAATGTATGCTCTTTGTTGCAATAGACATGGACAGTGTGACAACAACCAAGACTGGACATGGCCAAGAAAGAGGCACTTTTCCTGTTCTTGTGTTGTAAATCCGGTGGGTCTTTGTGATTATTATTATTTGAAATTTCTTATAATGTGGACTTCCTACCCAAACTCCAAGCCAAATGTTGTAGTCCACAATACATGAATGGGAGTTGTCTCATGGGATCACCATGGTCCTAATGTCTTTATTATATTCAGGTATATATCCTGAATCACCTCCATAAGTACCAGTGACAGCGCCTTGACAGTGGATACCTCCCCACAAAGACAAATTGCATTCAGAACGTCATGACAACCCTTCGCCCCTCCCTCCCCTCCCATCCAAAACTCTGGTTGACTGACAGGAATGGTGCTGGAGCTAAGCAGAGGTTCCCTGGGGAGTCATAGGAGCTGATTTAGTAAGCTGTTTAAGACCTGCTAGTGCCCCTGTACTACAGAGGCTGGAGCGGCCGGCAGAGGTCATGAGGTCCTTACCCATTGGCTCAATATAATGCTGGGTGATTTCACATTACCCAGGTCTGACAGATGTGGACCCAGGTCTGACAGTTGTTGACCAGATCTGACAGATGTGGACCCAGGTCTGACATTAGGGACCCATGTCTGACAGTTGTTTTCCAGGTCTGACAGATGTTGACCAGGTCTGACAGATGTTTACCAGGTCTGACAGAGGACCAGGTCTGACATATGTTGACCAGGTCTGACAGATGACCAGACCTGATAGATGTTGACCAGGTCTGACAGATGACCAGATCTGACAGATGTTGACCCAGGTCTGATGTTGACCCAGGTCTGACAGATGTTGACCAGATCTGTCAGATGTGGAACCAGGTCTGGCATATGTTGATCCTGGTCTGACAGTAGGGACCCAGGTCTGACAGTTGTTGACCAGGTCTGACAGATGTTGACCAGATCTGTCAGATGTGGACCCAGGTCTGACAGATGTTGACTATATCGGACAGATGTGGACCAGGCCTGATATTGACCCAGGTCTGGCAGATGTTGACCAGGTCTGTCAGATGTGGACCCCGGTCTGACAGATGTTGACCCAGGTCTGATGTTGTCCCAGGTCTGATGTTGACCCAGGTCTGACAGATGTTGACTATATCGGAGAGATGTTGACCAGGTCTGACAGAAGTTGACCCAGGTCGGACAGATGTTGACCAGGTCTGACAGATGTTGATCAGGTCTGACAATTGTTGGCCAGGTCCAACAGATGTTAACCAGGTCTGAAAATTGTTGGCCAAGTCTGACAGATGTTGACCAGGTCTGACAGATGTTGACCAGGTCTGACAGAAGTGGACCCAGGTCTGGCAGATGTTGACCAGGTCTGAAAGATGTGGACCAGGTCATTCAGATGTTGCTGATGCAGTTTCATAACGGTGTTTTGTTTGGCTATTGAAACAAAGATCTCATATGCTTCCAGGGCTAAAATTATAATAATAACACCATTCGCAAAGCATGGTGCTAGAGACCATATTTAACCAACATCATCATCATGAAACATTAAACAGTGTTAGGGATGCTGTCTGAATGATATTTGGATAATATTGATAGGAGACAGGAGGGTAACCTTCAGTTGGGGACCTGATCAATACAGGGATAATGGAGAGGATCAGGATGTTTACCATGGAAGAAATCACAATGCACAATCACAATTTGGGTTGGAATAATTTGAAAAAAAAAAGAAAAAAAAAAAAAAAAGACAAGATTCTTTTTTTGTCAACAAACTGGGATTGCATTTTCCTTTCCTATCAAAAGTGAGAGAGAGTAAGATGGCTGACAAGTAGCCAGATGCTCCATTCACCCAGCACTATGTAAAGCTTTGCAATCCCCACTTGGCAACAGCCGACTAGTGGACAATCAACTGAAGGTCTCTATTTCCATTCTAAACTGCAAGAGTTTCTCAGTTCTTCTAAATGAGAGTTATGTGCTTGAACAGAAGTGGTCGCTCCGCCTTTTACCACATCCTGCCCAGGTCCGTCATTTAGACCTATGAGCTGGCGGAGAGAATGCATATAAATCTATATATAAATCTTGTCTTTTTCAAATTATTCCAACCCAAATTCAATGTTGATGATGTTCATTTTCACAAATATATTTACTCCATTATGTTGCAAATATTTTTATTTCATATTTAAGGGTTGTATTATTAAGAACATGGTTATTTCTCCTTTAATATATCGTAAATCTATCCTGTCATCGAAGAATTATGTAAAATGTGATTGATTGTAGTGCAACATTCTTTGACCTGAGCTCCCACAATTAAAATGAATGAAGATTCAGTCTGCCGGAAAGGCTCCCATTCCTCATTAACCTTTTAGACTTTGTTAGGATCACCGCTGGGTAATTTATTGCTCCATTACCACTCGCAACCTTCCCTTCCATGACAGCACCCCATTTGCAATTAACAAAAATATTCTGGAATTTTTCATAACATCGACCCAGTACATTAGTTACACTTATTTTATTTATATATATATATATATATATATATATATATATTAGTGTGTATGTGTGTGTGTGTGTGTGTGTGTGTGTTTGTGTTTTGGCACATATCATCTGTCTGACACATATCATACCACTTCTTTGTCTGTGTGTATGTCTGTCTGTCTAAGAACACACAGAGCCTGTGTCTACAATTTAACAGATTTGATGTGCTAAACCGTGAGTGTTTGAACCTTGATCACTTACTGTTGAAGTAAGGATTAACCTGAGGGCAAAATGAAGTCTGAATGAGCCCTGCTATTGGCTGCCCCACCCATCACACTCACACTCATATAGTTTACAGAGATGCCAGGAATACCTTATCCACCAAGGCAATCAACTCCTAAACCTTACAACCTACCAGACACTACCCAAGATAAATTCAAGCATCACATGAACAACAATATGTTGGATTATGTAGAGAACAGATACAATAACATTATATTATGTTTTGACTTCCCTGTTAAAAATGTTCTTTATTCAATGGATTTTGTCCATATAGGGTAATGTCTGCCTGTTTATGTCAATGAAACATGTTCCCACGCTACATGTGACGTCCATCCAGAGAAGTGGATCCGTATCTTCCGTTCAAGTGGAATCCAAAACATAACGATTGTTTTTCATTTCAATGTGGTCTTTTCTTCCAATAGAAACTTGCCTGGGATCTGGCAGTCCCCTAGGGTTATAGAAGTGCTTCTGGGGGGGTGGAGTCTGGGCCGGAACTCAGGAGCTCAAAGGGGCGAATTCACACCCCGTTTCCTGTCAACTCATTCACATGAAGCTTTCGGAGGGAGATTTCTATAGGGGCCAGTCTACACAGTGTTGATTTAAAACCTTTACAGACATTTTTGTTGACAGTTTACTATTGCTGGCTGAACTTGTGTTTGCCATCTATGCATTTACAGGCCGCCGCCTCCAGCCACATGTTTGGTCAAAACAAATATAAAGCAAAAGAAAGTGAAAAGCCCTTTCACCCGGATCTGAGCTCATCTGCCATCAGACTTTGGATAATTACTTTCAAGTCTGATTTGTGGGACTAATGGTCACACCCTTAGGTACAAATCTTTACACAAGGACACTTGCGGGTAAAAACGACAAAACATTTTATCGGAAGTGCCTTTCGTTCAGCCGGTGACGGTGTTTTTGGGGCTTAAAAACGCAAAAATCTGAAACTACCCTCCAGAGTCGAAAACTTGAATACGCTCCGCCGTAGCATTTCCGTCTACACTGCCAAGACGCAAAACTCTGCTCAGAACTGGTCACGTCGCATACGCGTTTACGTCACATACATGCGCCAGTACAGGGAAATAAACAAACATGTTGGATTATTTCCATGCGTCGGACCTTCAAGCTGGTCTGGCAGCTCTAATTAACTTACAGGAGTCTTTCCACGAAATGTACAGGATATGTACAGATAGTATTACTGAACAGAGAAGGATCTTTTTGGTTTTTGCGGCCCGGATAAGAGAAGTAGGAAGATTCTACGCATGCGCTCAGACATGGCGTTGCTGTGTGATAGTGTAGCACAGCACCACTTAGCCGCCTGGCATGCATACCCAATCAAATTCCACACACTTTTGAGTCACCGTATGCACGCAGATTTTCTCCCGAAAACGCTCGTCTAAACGCAGAATAAAAAGTGAAGATGCGACGCCACTTTTGCGTCTTCTGTTCAGACCGTCATCATGTAAACGTAGCCTAACTAGAGCTTCTCATTCCTGCATCATTCTTTGTTACCAGTATACATTGTTGTTATCGACTTGTGTTCATAATATGCATGTGTCCCCCCATTAAAATACATTGCCATGTACTGTATTATGCGTTACGTGTTTAGTTTGCCTGTGTTTAAACAGATGGCTTCACAAACGCCCGCCAAGCATCACCCGCATCCATTCATTCTTTTAAACTTTCACTCGCGGAAAAACTATGTTTCCTTACCATCGAATCGATGGGCTTGCACCAGATGTCTGTGTCAAGAAAATATGTGTTTGCTGTACGGTGTTTGCAGATGAATTAATTTAAAATAACAACTTATTACCGCTTTATCAGCTGTTCTTTCCCAAATAATTTAACCAACGATTTATTTCCTGAAACAATTCCAGGGTAACGTCTATGCCACCAGCCTGTGAGTGTAATTTGTAGACGGTCCCTAAAACAGGTAACAGCCAGACGGTTGATGTTCTCGCACAGACATCGATAGCAACAACATGTCTTTGTGATTTTCTCGATACGGTGTCCTAAACTGTCCTCAACATAATACACCTATAATATAGAGCAATTGTGCTGATGAATCCAATTGCGTGGTAAATCAATACCGAATATCCGGCGAATATCAAACCGGCTGCTAACTTGTACCTGCTAAGGCAGCATGCTCTGGTAGAGCTGTTCTTTAGCATCGCGCTAACCGGGGCTAACAGAGCCTGTCTCCTCCCGTCCTATTAACTGTGTTTATGGCCCGATTAAATCCAGATATTTTATTAAGTTGGGTGTTATAGGTTTAAAACAACATGTCCGAGTTGTTTGAACTACAGAAGCTCCGCTAGCTCAATGCTAAAGCGCTAACCGGAGCTAACAGAGCCTGTCCCCTCCCGTCCTATTAACTGTATTTATGGCTTTGCCTTTTTTTCTTTTTAATATGACCAAACAAAATGGCCAGAGGACCAGCATCCTTTTTAAACTGGCAAACAAAATAATCTTTGAGTTTATATGTTCTAGAAATGTTCATTAATTGACAGTCCTAATGTTTATTTTCTTGTCTTCTACTACTTTATTACAGTAGGGAAGGGGATGTAGGTACCTGGTCAGGGCTTGGTCAGCCTACAAACCCCAGGTGTGGAGACTGAGGGGTAAACTGCACAGAGAGGACACTAAAGAGCCATCTCTCATTCATCGAGTGGTATCATTGGTTTGTGCATGACCACAAAGATGCTCCCCTAGGCAGATGCTGCATGACATTCGCTACTTATTCAAATTGTAGAGGTTGAAGCAGTCTGCATTTTGGTCACTTTGGTCACTTGGTCGCCATAACACTGTCATGTGTTTAATCTAAAGACCATCTGTAAATTTAAATTTAGTTGATGTTGAAAGCTCTTTTTTTTGTCCGATTTTAATGAACACTGAACACTGACGGTTCCTGCGGAGGTTGCTACCAGGTAAGTAATTCCATAGTTTCTAAGGTAAATCAAATAAACCATTTCTAAATGGGTGTAGCTATGAATAATAACTGTAAGAAAAAATAATTTATTGGAAAGTACTATGATAATTTCTAGATACATCATTAAACTTGGGCTGTTACCAACATAAACCTTGGATAATTACAATTGTAACTTGAATTAAAAGGTGTTTCTAAGAATGGTTGCCTAATTTCCTAGGAAGTACACAATGATATCTGAGTTATTACCAACCTTAAACACTTACAACTACACGGTACTTAGTTGAGTTCATGGGTAATAGTGGAGGTGTTACTTAGTACTTCAGCTGTAATTCCTCTGTATTTACCTTCTTATTTCCAGTGGTAATTACCCAGTAATACACTATGATTTACCATTTACCGGGTAAATACCTAGTAATTAGGGGACTGTAAAAGGAAGGATTACTAACAATGTTTGTTAATGTATTGCCGCATATCATTAAATAGACCCACAGTTGTGGCCACAGGACCGCATATCACATGTGTCTTAAGTTCTCTTTGCCGAAATTAACATGATGACTTAGTGTTTCTGAAGTTGTAGAAGAAAACGCATTTCCATGTGTCAATCAGGCCATATTATTTGGCCATAAACTGAGCCAAATGAAGTTTGAAATTCATGTGGTCATGCATCTGTTTAAGTGGAGGTGCAAACGAGCTGTCAAAATATCAACTCGTCAGGTTCAAATGCACTTATGGCTCTTAAAGGGGATGGGAGATGGCACACTCATTGGTTTATTGCATGTTACGCCCAAAACACACCTACCGGTATTCAGACCAACCCATTTTAGATTTGCGTGGGGCGCAAAAGTAATTCATCCGCCGGTATGATAGTAACAGTGTCAGAGATCCGCCCGCAAAGCTACTTGCGTTTCGCGCTTCTCAATTGCGTTTCAGACCGCTAAAATAGGGCCCAGTGTGTCTTAATATGAGTCCCTGCAATGTAACCCACAGTGTGTGTTAATAGGAGTCCTTGCAGTGTCACCCACAGTGTGTGTTAATATGAGTCCCTGTAGTCTAACCCACAGTGTGTGTTAATATGAGTCCTTGCAGGGTAACCCACAGTGTTTGTTAATATGAGTCCCTGTAGTCTAACCCACAGTGTGTGTTAATATGAGTCCTTGCAGGGTAACCCACAGTGTTTGTTAATATGAGTCCCTGCAGTGTAACCCACAGTGTGTCTTTATATGAGTCCCTGCAGTGTAACCCACAGCGTGGTTTAATATGAGTCCCTGCAGTGTCACCCACAGGGTGTCTAGTGGCGCTCAGCTCCCCCTGTCTGCTGTTTGTTAAAGCCTCCATGTTCTATTGGATTTGATCCCTAAACACTGTCAAGCACATATAATGGGCAGAGTTTTACACACGCTGAGGAGGGATGCCATTGGCAAGGATAAGGCAATACAAATGCAAATGTAATTTCTCCTCTCTCTCTTTCTCTCTCTCTCTCTCTCTCTCTCTCTCTCTCTCTCTCTCTCTCTCTCTCTCTCTCTCTGTCTCTCTCTCTCTCTCTCTCTCTCACAGCTTTCTTTGTATTGATGTCTCAAGTTATTTTCAGCAGCGTTTCAGTTTCCGTCCTTTGTTGTCCTCATCCAACCTTATACTGGCCCTAGATCCTCTTTTTCCACCCCTCTTTCAGTCTCCTTCCCTCCAGTTTCTTCTCATCTCCTCCTTCATCTCATCTGTCCCCCAACATCTGTGTCCTCCTCTCATTTCTTCTCCTCCCCTCTCTTCTCCCTTCTCATCTCATTCTCTCTCCCCTCCTCTCTTCTATTATCTCATCTCCTCCCTTCTGTCATCTTCTCTCCTCTTTTCTCCTGTCATCACTCCTCCTATTGTTCACTTGCTCTCTTTTCGTTAGAGGCTAATGGTCTTCAGCTGCAAGCTAAATATAGACCAGGATAATTACGTTGGTGTTTTCCACTGACACGGTAGCCTATACAGCCTGGGCAGATCCTACCTCATATCCTGAAGATGATCAACTCAGTTTAACCTTCCTCTGGAAAAAAGACATTAGAGATTCTAATAATGAAGGGTAACTTCTTCTATATTTCTTAAAGCCCTTATTTTTTCATGAAATCAACAAAATTGAAGCTCAATTTATTGGAATGTGTGTATATATAAATATATATATCTGTATATACAAATATTGGGTTTCTCAGAGAGACATGAAACCATGGTTGAGCAGAGATGTGGACATGAGTCACATGACTTGGACTCGAGTCAGACTCAAGTCATGATTTTGATGACTTCAGACTCGACTTGACAAAATTACGCATGACTTGCGACTCGACTTAGACTTGACCGCTATTGACTTGAGACTTGACTCGGACTTTGCCTCTTTGACTTGTAATGACTCAACATGTCTTGAGTAAAAAACATTTCTTGTTTAAGATATCTAACATATGTCCCGCCTGGAGGGCTAGACACCAAAGACGCATTCACTTCCGTGAAGATGAAAAAAAAAACAGCGAGCGAAGACAAATCCACACTTGTATCTTCAATAATATCAAAACAAAATTGAAATATCATTTATACTTTGTTCAGAATCACACTTTTAGTTTCATGCGTTTTGAGTTGGTCCCATTGAAGCTGTCTGGCCAGCATCTGACACATCGTGACTAAATCATTTTTCAACCGTTTACCTTTGCTCAAATAATGTAACAAATCTACACACTGGTCTCTTCAATAATATGTAAACTGAATTTCTATATCATTTATGCTTTCTTCAGAATCACAGTTTAAGTTTAGTATCGGCTTTGTTTCAGTTGGTTTCATTGATTTACGTTGACGCTGGAGCGTGAGGACGTTCAGCAGTAATGCCAGATTGGACGTTTTTCCCGCCCTATTGGGCTGCATTTTGAGGATGTTCAGGCAGTGTTGCTAGATTGAGCGTTTTTTCCCACCCTATTGGGCTACTTTTAATCACGCACCGGCTACGCTATTCTCTTAAAAAGAATACCATTACTACTACTACCATTAGTACTACAAATTCAGCCACCACTACTACTTCAGCTATTACTACTACTATTTCAGCTACTACTACTACTACTTCAGCTACTACTACTACTACTACCACTAGTACTTCAGTTATTACTGCTACTATTTCAGCTACTACTACTACTCCTTCAGCTACTACTACTACTACTACTACTACTACTTCAGCTACTACTACTACTTCAGCTATTACTACTACTACTTCAGCTTCTAATACTGAAGACACAGACGTTGTGACATACTGTAACTGACATCCAGTCAAGCAGTCCTTTCAGACATTCATAAATAGCTCATATGCCACACTAGTCAAGGCGCAGCTTTACCAACGTTAAGCTCACAGTGGTGCCTTCAGTAGCCTACTAATACAATTCAAACCCACCGTCCAATCTCACTTCTCCTCTGAGACAACATAGGATTTCGGCGCATGCGCATATCATAACACATTTGAGACAGTAACAATGAACATATTATAAGTGCATTGATAATAAATGGCACTGTACATTAGAGTGATATGTTGAAATTATGATCAATAGCGTAATAATGACATTATTAAGTGAAATTACATGTTGACTTGTTTAGGACTTGAAAAAGTTTGGGACTTGGACTTGGACTCGACTAGGCTTTGGTGTGACTTTGACTTGGACTCGACTTGCCTTTCCCTATCTTGACTTGGGACTCAACTCAGACTTGACTGCTAAGACTTGGGACTTACTTGGGACTTGCCAAACAGTGACTTTGTCCCATCTCTGTGGTTGAGTGGCCACAGTTACATAAAGTGAAATATAATCTTGTCCCAGAGCCCCGGAGAAACATTCCTCCCTCCATCACTTCCTCTCTATTTCTTTCACTCTCACTTAAATGTATTACCTACCTGATAGCCAGGGAATTTTGGCATGTGTGTGTGTCTGTGTATGCGTGTGTGTGTGTGTGTGTGTGTGTGTGTGTTTGTGTGTGTGTGTGTGTGTGTGTGTGTGTGTGTTTGTGTGTGTGAGAGTGTGTTGGTGTGCCCGCACAATCAAACAAGTGTGTTTAAAAGTCTGCATGCGTCTGTGTTTTCCTGTGGGGACCAGGCAAGAAATCATTAGTAGTTTTCTGATGCACAGATGCTAAAACAGATTAATGTTCAAGGGTGACACAACACACACACACACACGTGCACACACACACACACACACACACACACACACACACACACAGCATTGGTTCACACCAAACAAAACTGAACTCCAATCTGCTTATTAACATTCCCCCGAAGTCAAGCTGGGAATAGTAGGGTTGCAGAGTGTGTGTGTGTTAGTTTGTGTGTGTGTGTGTGTGTGTGTGTGTGTGTGTGTGTGTGTGCATAGGGTTTTGCAGAAACATAAGGGATGAAAATAGGTACCGAAGAAATGAGAAAAAGATGTGTAAGAAGAAAATAGAATTTGTACAGAAAAAAGGACCAAAACGAGTGTGAGTAAAAGATACACCCAATCGAGAGTTGGGCTTATTTTCATCGTATCTCACCAGCAAATGGCTTCACAGGTGCACATCCAACAGGGGAAGCTGCTCAACATTCTTCAAAAGACATCTCAAAAGAGCAGACTGAAACTCCTCAAACAGCCAGGCGGTAAACAAGTCACAGCCCCCCCCCCCCGCCCGCCAGGCCAGCCAGGGGTGTAATGAGTTCTGGACGGGCAGGCATAGAGCAGGGGAGGGAGGTGGAGACCTGGTTTGGGGTGGGGGAGGGTGATCCCCTAGAGTCTTTAAAGGATTGCAGATGGAAACGTTGTGTGTAAGTGACAGAAGAGCTGTGGAAATCATATTCATCTTGATCCGTTTTCTCGAGATACAGAGGCACAAAAACAGGAGGAGATGTGAGCAGTTTCCAAGCTGATGTGTTTAGACTCATGGAGAAGTGGGAAGGGAGGGCGAGAGGTGGTGAGTCTCTTTATTCACTGAGAGATGGGGAAAGGAAGAGAGCCTTAAACTAATCTAAGCAGCATTTCCAATTTAACCGTGGAATTAATATATGAGGAAGATTTAACCGCAGTCTAATGAATGCTTAATGAGATGTCAGTAGAGACATGTTTACCCACACAAACACTTGCACACACTTACCCACACACGTGCACACAAACACACACACACACACACAAACACGTGTAATCCTACCCTTGCACGTGCACACACCAACTGTCTCATTTCTACCCACACACGTGTGCACACACACACAGGCAAACACATACACTCATACCTTGCATGTGCACACACACACACACACACACACACACACACACACACACACAAATACAGGCATATCTTTCTTTATATTATATACATTTCCCCAGCAAAACCAGATAATTGACTTAGCATCCGCCTCCCCATCAGCACACTGCTGGAACTGAAGCCATTACGCCGCTTTTATACTGCACAAGTCCGTTGACGGATGGCGGAGGGCGTCTCTGCCGTATGGGGTAGTAGTCTTGCAGCCAATCAAAACACTTCCCGCTAACAAAGCAGGCTTTTTCCAGCTTCTTCCTGCTTGTTATTGCAAAATGGTTCCCATAGTCGCAAGGAGAGTGTTACTTTGCGTAGGATTTTCAAATCCCCGTTGCCAGCCGTCTTTTTGACATATGTGTTTTCCCGGGTTGTATCACAAAGGTGATTTCATTGGAGTCCAAGTGGCGCCACAGTAGTGTATTTACGTATATTTGCATAACGATCTGATTGGCCGATGGATCCGTCGCTGCCTGAAAAGTTGAATATTTCTCAACTTTTTTGACGCAGCCGACAGAACGGATAAAGTCAGTTAGAAAGGTCAACAGATGTTTGCCGTGTGAACACCGCGTTATGTCTTCCCATGGTTTTTAAAACCAAGAGTGAAGGTTTGTGTGTGTTAGCTTATAGGAGCGGCCGGTCTGATGAGGGTCTGACAGCCTTCTGGTCGGGCTAGGAAGGCTCCGGAATGATCCTCTGAGCAGGCTCCACTGAGCGGCTCCTCTGCCAGCGGCGCGTCCCACCACTCCATACAAACCAACCGCAGAGCTCCAGTTTTGCCGTGAGGAGAGCCTGGGCCCAGCTACATGCTGCATTTGAATGAATAACACATATTTGTTACTTCCTATTAGGAAACAATCAACCTTACATCAAATCAGTTAATATCCGAGCATTGCTCATCTTGAATTTTTGCAGCACATTTTAGCAGACTACCAGACTAGCGCACATGATAAGCAGCGTGAATAATAGCTCCATAATATCTACCCTGTATGATAATATCCTTATGTATAGTCCGTCTGATACATGCAGCCTGAATTGGGATAACTTAAAAAATACAAAAAGGTTTTCCTGAAAATGTCACATTACTGTTAAATGATCCTGATGATGTGAAAAAATTAATGAAGGATTATTGAAAAGAAATGGTAAAGACATTGCCTCTGAGCCCATAACAAGTAGGGAGTGTTGAGAAGGGAGTGGAGGTGTTGAGCTCAAGGCCTTCTCTAGTGGGGGACTTACACAGGAGAAGGACGATGAGGACTGTGTGTCATGAGCCGCTCCTGGCTTTCCATCCTACTGCCAGCTTTGTACGGTCATGAGCCGCTCCTGGCTTTCCATCCTACTGCCAGCTTTGTACGGTCATGATCCGCTCCTGGCTTTCCACCCTACTGCCAGCTCTGTCAGTACTTTTCCTGATCACCTGCCTGCCACTCCCACCTCATCAGTGCAACCTTCTTCACCTGTGTTCCCTCACCTGATTTAAGCCCACTCTTTCCACTCAGTCTCTGCCAGATTTTCTTTAGTATTTAGTATTTTCTTTTTTTTTTCACGGATTGCTTCCTTGGTATCGACCCTGCTTGTCCCTGACCCATCCTTGTCGTCCCTGCCCTGGTAAGCTGAACAGCCTTCTGTCCCTGACTCCTCTGCCTGCTCGCCCCTTGTCTGTCTCCAGTTTGCTTGGATTCCCTCCCCTGTTTGGACAATAAACTGTTGAACTGTTCCAACACTGTGCCCCGTTTCCCGAAAGCATCGTTAGCCTAAGTGGATCGTAAAGTGTGTCGTATGACATCGTACAGTTTTCACACCGTTTCCCGAAAGCATCGTTGGCAACGAAAGTCGTGAAAACGCTCGTCGCTAACGAGGACTCCAGGGGTACTCGTAGGATGCTAAGAGCACCGTTAGCTTACTATAGCCTCAGTGGCGTCACCAGCGGACATTCCGTGTATTGGATGTGTTAATAACATGGAATGCCCAGCTGGCACAAATTTGCAACCAAAAACAGTGGTTACCGCTGATATTACTCATAGACTAGTGTTAGATTTCAACAGCAAGGATAGAGACATGTTAGAAGTCAACAACATAATTTATTGCAGCAATTTAAAATTCCAAAAATACATGCGCAGCTGAAATGTACCGATCAATCGCCACGTCACAAGGCATATAATAAAATCAAATGCTTCCATTGCTCTTGTGTGGGAGGTCGCTTTTGAGCTACACTTGCTGTCTCCCTCTGATTTTAATTCAACCATCGTGGTTAAAATGCCCTCATATTGATCAATGACAGAAGACATACAGTACTTGAATCATGCTGAGACCAGCGGGTGTCGGATAATTTCTGCAGGCGTTTTTTGTTTCGATTGTTTGCATTTAGCACTGTAGGCACTTCGGTGAGGCTGTGATGAAGTTCACTATTTATTGGACCGGGTCTAGACAGTAACGAACATCCCTGACCATAGTTAATCGCGTTTGTAGTCTACACTCAGACGTGAACTCATTATTGCATGCAGGTGTTTTCATTCATAAGAAAATTTAAACATTCGGGAGTATGCAATAATACAAATTATTCTAAAGAGGTCTAGACTCCTTGCGCAGCCCCGCCTTCTCCAGTGAACCAAGAAAGCCTGCGCTGTGACGACCGGGTTTGACCCGGAAACCTTATGCGGAATCAGATAAAGTCGTCTCTCTTTGCTGTCCAACGCATCTTTCAGAAATCTTCACCTAGTTGTCACACAAGCTATTTTAGATTTTTGTAACATGGAAGGGGGGAAAATGCAGTGAAAAAATTTACGCACAGTGCATTCAGGATTAGGACCGATGCATATGTCGGCCTAGGCCTGATCAATTGTGTTTTAATATCTTTAGCATTCAAATTATTGCAGTCTATTATTTTTGTAGATTAGTCGGCTGTTGATGGGGAGATATTTTAACGCTTTTCAACCCCATTTTCCTGCGACATTCCTGCGTCTCCCTCAGTACGGAGCCCATTTCAGCACCGTGTCAGTAGACAGTTAGAATCCTACGAACGTCGTGAGTGCAGTGAACGCGCGTTCATGTTAAGAGGAGATTCGGGAAACGCTCCAAAGAAATTCACGATGGTTTGCAAGATCCATCGTGAGAATGATCGTACGAGCGAAGATCCATCGTTAACGGGAAACGAGGCCCTGGTAGTCTGTGCTGTTCTTGGGTCCAACCTCACACCCATTACACTCTGAGTCTCTCCCATACCAGATCCATCGCTCCGTCCTCCTTGGGGCTATCAGGGGCAGTCCAGGTTTGATACGATGACTGTTCAGGGGATAACCCTATTGAGTGCCATTGAGGCATTTTTTAAAACAACCCAGATGGCCTCCTGCTGACGTGTCCTGCATTTCCTCTCTCTGATTAGTTGTAGGCTTATCCAATTGCGTTCAGAGGCATTTTGGTCATGGCCTTGGAAATTTAAGATTAATTGAGAAGTTAAAGACTTACCAGCTCAAAGCTATTCAAATTATCTCGGTGTGGTCCTCTTCCGGTTGGAGGATGAACTTAATGATAAGTTAATCATAAACCAAAGGCTTATGAATGGCTGATGATTGAACATTGTTATGAAGTGTTACCCACGCCCATTAAAAAAACTTAATTCTAAGTCTTAAACTAAATGAAAGAAAGTTACGATTGATACACTCCTTCCTTTAACTGTAGATATCAGCAGCCTCGTTCAGAGACCCTCCCAGAGGCACCAGGATGAGTAACTCAAAATATCCCATTTCCGTCCGATGGCACCACTGCCGATTGCGCTGAACCAGTAGATGAGCTTCATAGGACGACACGCTCCATTGCATGTGTTCCCCGTCACATGTGTGCTGAGGGGTGCGTCTGAGACCATGTGTGTCCGTTGGCACCTTGAGGCGTCCGGGTGAAACGGATGACTTCTCACGTCCGGCCCACAGGAAGTGCATCTTCATTAGCGGCTGATCAGAATCCAATTAGGCCTGGTAGCTGGCCGCATTAGAGGCTGCCATTAAAATGATATGGCACTCTGCGATATTTCCAATCACGCCAGGCCTTAATTAGTGTTGCATGCCTCACAAGTCACTCTTTCTCTCCCAGCCAATGAATGAAGACGACACAGCTGTCTGTGGCATGAGAGAGGTAAGAGCGTGTGTGTGTGTGTGTGTGTGTGTGTGTGTGTGTGTGTGTGTGTGTGTGTGTGTGTGTGTGTGTGTGTGTGTGTGTGTGTGTGTGTGTGTGTGTGTGTGTGTGTGTGTGTGTGTGAGAGAGAGAGGGGATTATTGTGTCCTTGTCTCGTTTAGACAGTAGACTAGGGGGTATTACCGTTGCATTGTGAATATTTTTGGCTGGGGCCTTTTCGGTGTTGGTTTAACATGGCACCATATACGTAGGCTTTTGTAAATACTCAAATAAGCTACTTAGGCTGACTGACAGTCAGCCTAGAGGATGAGTCAATGTGGGTTCTCTCCAGCAAGCCAATCAGTCAGTCTCTATATCTGTCAACAACTACACCAGATTACCAGCTGACATGACACACACAGATCATCATCAACACAACATCAACACACATACCACATTCTTCTTCTGTACTTGATTTCTAATGCCAGCACGTAGATGGCCTGCTCCTGCGTTTGTTTCTCCTGCCCTCGAGGCAGACCAAATTAAACACCTCGCCTTTATCTGGACCCAAAGCCTAATGAACCAATCAGAGCTGCCCATGGTGTTAGACATCAACAAGATATACCGGTTCAGAGTGAAGCAAACAATTAGCAACGACACATTGTTCTGACTCGCTCGAGCGTGTGTGTGTGTGTGTGTGTGTGTGTGTGTGTGTGTGTGTGTGTGTGTGTGTGTGTGTGTGTGTGTGTGTGTGTGTGTGTGTGTGTGTGTGTGTGTGTGTGTGTGTGTGTTGGTTCTGCAAAAAGGCTGTGGATATCCATCTGTATCTTGGAAGAGAAAAAAATAAAAGGCTCTGCTAGAGAGTCTATTTTTATGGTGTTGGCGTTGGGATGTGTAAATGTGAGTGTTTGAGTGTTTGTGTTTGTGTGGGCAGCTGCATAATTATGGATTATTATTCCCAAATCAGGGAACAGAACCTTCTGCTTTAAACTCTGGCACACACACACCAAATTGAACACACACGTACAGACACACACACACGTACACACACCCACATGAACAAGTTCATCAAATGGGTCCGAATGCCTGCAGAAGCAGGACTTGAGGAGAGAGAGTCCTTCTCCCCTTCACACACACTGAACTCACCTCAGCTCCATTTAAGCCTCACACATTCTGCATGGGTCATTGGTAAGAAATGACTTGGCCAAGTAAGGCTGGATGGTCGAGAAAATAAATGGCATGTTTATAATAGGTTCCACTGCTGTGATATTTTATTAGTCAGACGTCCTGAAGCCGGGGGGTTCAAATTGAAGTCAGGGTGAAGACGATAAGGTGGGTCAGCTGAATCGAAGGACTGTTGGTTACTATGGAATAATTAGGTTATTGAGGAGAACTGGTTTGAAATACAAACCCTCAACTGTCTATAACGTAGCAGATCATTACTTTTCTCATAGGACTAAATGCCAGGAGACCTCATGAGGGAAGGCATTGAATGGAAACAAGATTACAGGTTGACTTAATGAGCTAATTATTTTTATTCCATTTCAGTGTGAATATTGAAATGCGTTTCAATCATTTCCTTGAAGCCTCCCATCTATATGTCCGACCGGGGTTCCCTTGAGTCTTGATCTGCTGCCGGTCCGTGTTATGGGGAGCTGGGACACGAGCAGGCCTGATTAACATGGCAAAGCAGTCCACAGAAATATCCAGGAAGCATGAGGTCAGGCTTATAGACATACAGCGCGCGCTTCCATTATCGGCATGGTGCCTGAGCAGATTATAATTACTCAGTCCTTTATCTGTCTTATCAGACGTCTCTTCTGCCGTTGATTCTCCCCACAAACACTCTTGGAGCATCCCAGCCTCATTTACTCCAGTTTCATTACCTCAACATCTGTCTTTATTAATGCCTTTGTGTGTTTGACTGAACAAAGCCTCAGATGAGTCCATTAAAATAGCATTTAATTTGCATTGGAGTCTTTTATCTGTCCGCCATTTCTCTCATGGCCTTTCCACCGCTCCTCTGCACTCCTCTTTTCTGCTCTTTGTACTGTGATGAACTGCTTCCTTCGCGTCACTCTCTCTGTCCATCTTCTTCTTTCTCTCTCTCAAATTATGACACAAATTACAGAAACGGTACTTTATTTCAGTGTCTCTCGCAGGGAATTTTCAATGAAAGTTGTCTAAAAATGGCTGCCAGACCCTTGAAAATATCTGGGCCGATCCCCTTGTTGCATATTTGAGCTTCTCAAGCTTTAAATGCGCCATCACATCCCCTACGCAGCGCCTGTGTGTAGGAGGGGTAGCTGGTTTCCAATTAAATTAAATAAGATGTTGCGCTAACAAAGATGAGAAGGCTATGGTTTCTGACTGGGCAACAAATACTGCTACCTCGTAAGGGACCTCGTCGTTGGATCCCCATCCAACCACTCATCTATCCAACTATTCGGCCGGAAATGGAAAGAAAAGAAATGTTTCCCAACACAGGCGCGCAACTGTAAATACCTGAAAAAAATTTAGCGGGGGATATTATATTCACTCGCTAACTGCTCAAAATACATGAACTCACCGTTCTTAAAAAGATCCTTTGGCCATTTTAGTCAATTCCTAAACCATCATTTGAACACTGTCCATGAGTGAGGGCGGAAAAAGCGCATTAGCCACAATTAGGAGGGAAGGTAAAGCCTGTCTTTGCTTAAAGTGGGTCCTAATCTGGGACAATATTCAAAGCAAGCCTCTTCAATATCAATTATAAAACAAAGGAGGACACACGGGAGTGTCACTCTGATTGGCTAGAGGTCATAATCAATGAACAATGAACAACAAAAGTTTGCCCATATTCGAAAATCAATTGCTGCCCAGCAAAGTCCAGGGCCCAGTTTTCCTAAAGCATCGTTAGTGGTTTGTGAAGTTCCTTGTACGAGCATCATACAATTTTCATTTTCCTGAAAGCATCGTTGCGTAACGAACGTTGTGAAAATACTCGTAGCTAACGAGGGCTCCAGGGGTACTCGTAGGGTGCTAAGAGCATCGTTACTATAGCCTCAGTGGAGTCACCAGCTGGAAATTCTGTGGTATTGGATGTGTTTTATTAAAACACATCCAATCTGCGCCAGAACGCTCACCACACACCAGCTTGAGGTAGAGAGTGAGAGAATTAATGAGTCAGCCAATCATATAGGAGGATGATTAGATATTACCAATAGCGTACTGTTAGATTTAACCAGCAAAGACAGAGACATGTTAGCAGTGAACTACATATTTTATTGCAGCAATTTAAAATTCCAAAAATACATGCACAGCCGAAATGTACCGATCAAGCGCCACGTCACTAGGCAACCCTATCACAAGGCATATAATAAAATCAAATGATTCCATTGCTCTTGTGTGGGAGGTCGCTTTCGAGCTGCACTTGCTGTCTCCCTCTGATTTTAATTCAACCATTGTGGTTAAAATGTCCATATTGATCAATGACAGAAGACATACAGTACTTGAATCATGCTGAGACCAGCGGGTGTCTGAGAATTTCTGCAGGCGTTTTTTGTTGTGATTGTTTGCCATAAAGCACTGAAGGCGCTTCGGTGAGGCTGTGATGAAGTTCACTATTTATTGGGCCGTGTCTAGACAGTTACGAACATCCCTGACCTTATTGGAGTGCACAATCGCCAAGTTGAGAGTGTGGTTTCTGCAGTGAGCGTAGACTGCTGCAGGAAACTGCGATGCGCGCCTGAACACTGCGCGCTTTCCCACTCACATTTCCCCGACCGTCATACCCCTACCCAACAATACGGGCAGGATTTAAAGCACTCCTAATCGGGTCAGCAATAGCCGTATAAATGCCTCTGCGTTTGAATGATAATGAATGAATGGAACGTTGCAGTTTTAATGTTTACACCAAATATAGAGACTAGAGAATGCGTGCCAATCAAGGAAACATTATGTGGAATCAGAGGAAGTCTGCTCTCTTTGGTGCACAAAGAATGTTTCAGAAATCAGCACATTAAGATAAATGCTATAGTTGAAACACAGACAGAAGCTATTTTTATTTTTGTAACATGGAATTATTTCAGGGGGGAAAATGCCGTGAAAAAATGTATGCATGGTGCGTTCAGGATTAAGACTGATATAGCATATGTCGGCCTACACCTAATCAATTGTGTTTAATTATCTTGAGCATTCATATTAGTCCAGTCTTTTTGTAGGCTGCTATGCTGTTGGCCTTGATTGGGAGATGTATTTTTGCTGCCAAAAAATATAGTTTAGTCTAACAATATTCTTGCATCTCCCCCTCATACAGAGCCCATTTCAGTGGACAGTTACAAGCCTACGAACATCGTTAGAGCAGTGCACCCGCGTTCATGTTAAGAGGAGTTTCGGGAAATGCTAAAAAGAACTAAGAAGGTTTGAAAAATCCTTTGTGAGAATGATATTACGAGCATGGATCCATTGTTATCGAGAAACTGGGCCCAGACTGACTCCCTCCAAAACGGCAACGTGAATATCAGTTGCTTAGAGGCTAGCCAAGGCTAACAAGAGCTAGCCATGCTAAGAAATATATGCACTCGGATGGACACTTTGTTGGAGTCATCCACCAAACTGAATGTTTACAAGTACACACACACACACACACACACACACACACAGACGCACAAACACACAAACTAGGCAACACAGTTCTATAACACTGCCAGAGTAAAATAAACAACTACGCTTTGCTTTGATCACCGTTGACTTAAATGACACAGCAAAACAATGGGCAGACAGAATACACACAGAATGGACGTGTTCGTTTTGGTGTGATATTTGTATATAGGAATTTTGTAGTGAACTCAATTTCAGTCTGTTGACTCTGAGACTCCTCTTGGATCCTGACCAAATCAAAGAGACAGACTTTCTCTATGAAAAGTCCCTTTGAAACCTGAGTGACAGTGGAAGCTGGCCCAAGGAATAACACAAAATAATATTTAAACATGAACCCCACACACGCACACACACACACACGCACACACACCGCACATACAGACACCAACACACGCATACCCACGCGCGCACACACACCCACACACACACACACACACACGCATAAGCACACCCATACAAACATGCACACACACACACGCACATTAAGACACACACACACAAAAATGTACAGATGACCATGGTAAATTAACTGTTCCATAATCGTGTCTTCCTTCATCTGTCTTTTCAGAATAAATTCATCCAAGTGGTCCAATCTGAGCCTTTCTGTGTTGTGGTCGGAGTATGATGTGAGCCCATAGAACACAACACCAAGTAGCAACACTGGCAAACAGAGACATCAGACATAAACTAACACAGAAAGATGGCTCTGTGTCATCGTCTGATTCCCACAGAGGGAAACAGTGCCCATGCACGCACCCATACACACACGCACACAAACAAACACTAGCCGCAAAACAAAGACACATTTAGTCTTGGAGGTCCAATGGGGGCTTTGGTGAAGGCTCCGATTACAGCTGCTTGTGAGGAAAAACATGAGCAACGATCAACCCTGTTACTGCTCTCTTCTAGAGTAAATCTATAACCAACATATGTAGTACCAGATGTGTGTGTGTGTGTGTGTGTGTGTGTGTGTGTGTGTGTGTGTGTGTGTGTGATTAACAATCTGATTGACGTAATTTTAATTGCTAACAAAATGTTTTCACAATGACTAGGCCTTTAAGATGGATTGACTTTGATTGGTTAATGGACTGGAATTGTCAACACTCTTAACAGTTAGGGCCTCACATGAGCCATACACACATGTATATCCACTGTTTTCCACACCCAGGGGGGAGGGCCCCAGAGGCCCCAGTGCCTCTTTGCCAGCCAGAGCCACTGCTAAGAGAAACACCGATCACATGTCTTTTAATGACAGGTACCTTTGTAAGCTGAAATCTGATCATGGAAACACAGCAGTAGACCGTAGCTCATCAGGATCTATCACCAGGCTATGGCTCAGCTTGTGGGTGAGCCCGGCCCGCCAATCAGACACTGCGTGGGCGGAGTTACAGCGTTTTTCTGAGTCCTTGTTTGTATTTCTACACTGAACACACGATACGCTGTTCATTATAAACATTTCAAGTCTTTCTAAGCACGTTGGCGTGGCGACATGATGTTTTAGCCTGTCTGTCCGCTGGGAACACTTGAATGCTGGCTAACTTTGTGCTGGCGGTAAGGCAATTATGCGGTCACAGATCCACGCCTCCAGCGACATGATTGGTCTGAACAAAAATGTAAGTGAAAGAACATCAAAAAAAAGGCTTCACCCAGACACTCTTCTGCTATCAGGCTTTAGCTTCTGAATCTAAAGTCTGATTTGCGGAACAAGATCGCAGTTGAAAAGGCAATAAAATATCAAATCATACATTCAAATGGTAAAGAGGTATCTTGTGAAGAGTGGAAACAAGGGGAATAACTTGCATGACTTGATTTCAATTCTGACCCGCAAGACAGGAATGGTAGAAAGTACATGTTCTCTGGTGATAACATATGAACAGAACTGTTCTGTTCATATGATGAATTCTGTCCAATTTGCTACCAATTAACGAGGCCAATGAGACACACTTGAAAAGGATGGCTCCCGCACTTTTTCCTTACACACCTCCTCAAATGTGTGTCTCATTTATTCATCTGTGTGTGTGTGTGTGTCTGTGTGTGTCTGCACACACCCGTGTATGTGTGTAGGGCTAGAGAATGCAGATGACAAGGCAGAATGAGAGGGAACATTTTCATTATTAAACACTACGGTTCCCATCTTTTTATTCCACCCCATTACAGCGTGAATTGAGTAGATGTTTCTATTCGTCTCTATTACTGTCATCCTCCCCAACCACCCATTTCATTGCTCCCGACCTCCGAGATAAACTAGTTCATCAAACTTAGGCTGAGGTTACGGCCATTTCCAACATTACTGCTCTTCTGTCATTCTGCTGTAACCCAGAGCAGGGCTGCCGCAGGGGGGGTTAGGGAATCTCTCTCTAGGAAACCCCCAGTGAGTCTACGGACATTGGCTTTTGAACAGAATCTCTGGGCTGTGAGTTGAACGCCAACCACAACACTATACAGCATGTTTTTATATACACACAACGCAACCATGGCCCTGAAACACGCAACCATTACCGGACTGCCACTACTGCTAGCAGAGTTGTACATATTGGATATACATCTTGATTTTCAAGGTAAAATCAATTCTTTGTGTTCGTAAAAAAAAAAAATAGCACCTAAAGTTTTAAAGAACCAGGATCATAACTGGTAAAAGCCCTGACATGATTAAACTGTGAGCTGCTAGGCTAAATACCTAGCCATTCTTCAAACAGCGGCACCAGAGTAAGTACTCGGGTAAGCAGTAGATGGCGCTTCTTGTGTCGTGTACCAGCATAGCAAGAAGCCCCAAAGCATGTGGAGGAACAGATGGTTCCGACACGATGCACACAAGCCCTGTAGAAGATCCATATACCCACACAACTCATGTTTGTGGCTTAAATTCATATTGATGAACATACAGAATGTGTGTGTGTGTGTGTGTGGGGGGGGGAGATGCACGGTTGGTATTGTGTGAACACCTGTAATTTATTTACAACTTTATAGTGTTATAATGTTTTAGAGCACCGCTGGTCTTTGTCACAGTAAAGCTTTGCTGAAACCCCAAAAATTGCTCATTTGAAGCCCCAAAATGGCTTATTATTTTGTGTGTTTGCTTTAAGCTATTAGATAGAAAGCAAGAGGGCACAAGAGTTTAAGGAAGAGGGGGTTGTATCTTTGTTCTGCATCATTAGCGTTTTGTTTTAATCCCAACCTCACGCACATTGACCTGTGCGCAGTGCTTCTAGTATAAGACTCAACCAGCCTTGTTCCCTCTGCCAGCCCGCAGCCCATATGGGGAGGGAAGGAACAAAGTATTTGGAATGAGACCCGACCAACCACTCTCAGGCCGTCTGGCTGCATCCAATGAATCAATCTCACTTTAACAGTAGGGCTCTCTTTCAATCACTGTCACACACACACACACACACTCACCCCCCCCAAACACATACACACACACACAATTCTGCAAACACACCGACAAACACACAGATACATGCACACGAACACACACACACACACACACCCACACACGCTCACACACACACATGCACACACATTTGACTACAGACACACACACACACACACACACACACCTACAGAGAAACACTCCCACATTGTCACACATCAACACACAAGCATGCACAAAATGAGAAAGAAAGGTTTGAATTCCTTTTACAATTTCTGCCTATCCATCCAGAACGCACATTGGAGTAAAAATTATCAACTGCGTGTGCGTGTGTGTGTGTGTAAGGAGGGCTGGTGTAATGCATGGTGAACGGCCCAGTGTGTCTGCAGTGAAGTAATGTGTTTTCACCATTCTTAATGAAACATATTTTCCTCCGCTGGTTGTTTAGCCAGCAATCCGCTGTGAAGTTCTCATTAGCAGCATCATATTGATCTCGAGAGAGGGACCCACAGACCACCAGATATCATCATCCCACTAAAGACATTCCATCTCACTTAGAGATATGAGTTGGCTGAAGGAGGCCTATTCCCTCACAGATCCATCAGCCTGTCCTGTGAGCAGCAGTGGGCTCAGGCACAATGCGCTCTGTGTGGATCTGGACTTACAAGGGAGAGTTCAAACCTGCTCTAGAACCGGGTAAGGGCCATTCAATTGTCAAATTCAATCATATTTACGTATTTACTGTTTTAAATACAAAAACTGTTTTCCATGTGATCATACTTATATTATATACTGCAACGGTTAAGCTATAATGGAAAATAAATGATTTTCACCCTAGGGCACCCCTCACATCTAATCATACAATTTCATCATAATCATACAAGTCCACAGACATTAAAATCCTGCATACTTTAATAGAACGATCCCCCTGTAGATGGTGTATGTGTGTTCAGTGTAATGGACACCCTCCATGTAAAGGTATATTGTTTGTGTGTATGTGTGCCTGGAGGGCCTTCATTAATGTATTTCTAAAGTAATGTAGACTGAGATGCCATCCGTAAAGGAATCTAGTATCCAACTACATACTCTTAGGTACATCGATATATGGATTTGTCTAACCATTGTAGCTGTACTGAAAGCATGCAGGAATTTCCCTGCGCTTACAAGATTGCGTCTGGCATGAGAAGTCCAAGGAACTCATCCTCACTCTGTGAGGATGACTATTTCTAGTTGCCTCTATGAGCCATATTCGATTTTCCACCGTTCCCAGCTCATTTTGTGACCAATCAGGGAATCTCTTCCCTGTTTTTGGGAATCAATCTTGACTGTCAATCAAAAAAAAACACTTTTTAGTGGCATAAACCAATAGGGAGGGAGGGAGCAGAGCGGAGGCGACACCTAGTTCTCTCCCTAACTATTGAATGTTACGTACAGTACGTAATGTTGGAGAATGATCACCTGAACAGCCAGGGAAGGGAGGTGCTGAGGCTGTGTTTACCTGTTAGGCACCAGGGGTCCTGGGCTCTGATGTCATTTTGCACACACAGCGGGCCATAGGGCTAGATAGCACTGGTGTACACATTATACAATAGGCACACTCATTACTTTAAAATGTTTGGTGTGTGTGTGTGTGTGTGTGTTTGTGTGTGTGTGTGTGTGTGTGTGTATGTGTGTGTGAGTTTCAATACAATACTCTCATCATAAATGTCACATCATTTGCAAAACAGAACAATACATATGCTGATAAATGTACACACATCAAATAAATAAATACTAGTTGATAATAGCAGGCTGTTTTGGAACATTACAGTTAGGTTAATAAGATGGTGGTTCGGGGCACAAAATCCGATCGAGGGAAAGCATGCCTCAACATTTAATGCTAACTCTTGCTAACAGAAGGAGCAACAATGTTGTACTTTTCTCCTGGAACCAACTTTGACTGTGGGTAAACACAGATTATTAAATCTTGTTTGCATGTCTTTTACATTACTCCACGCTATGAACATAGAGTTAATATTAGGGGCAGAAAATCTGAGATATGAGCAGTATGATAATGGAATGAATAAGTAATTACAAAATGTACACTGAAAAAAGTGATTCTGAGCATTTGTAAATTTAACATTAATGAAATCTGTGAATTTAACAATACAATTCTCAGTTTGTATCTTAATATGAAGATGTAGTTTGAAATTGATATGCATTCGTTCAAAATACAATAAATTGTGTTTTTTCATTTACAAGCATTATTTAGTCATCCCAGTCGATCTTCTCAAGTACAAACACACAACAAACAATAAGCATGTTTAATTTACGTTGTTCCGTAATCCCACCAATTGACACCTGCATTCTGGGTACCTCCCGCATGGAAACAGCTGAGTGCCAGATTTCCAGAGGCCGAGTTTATGATTGAGTCGACTGAACTAAGGTAAGAATAAATTTCACCAAGTAGCTGGTTAGATTAGATATTACTCTCTTTTCAGTTTTCAGAATGTTGTTTTGATTTTGTCCGTGTTCTGGCTCGGAACACCAGCCAGCACGACCGCCAGAAATTAGACGGCGCCAGCCTGTTGGGACGCTAGTTTCTAGTTTTCATAACTTTGTAGAGTCTTTTCGTTTAATTTGAAGATGAATGTTAGCAAGTGGCTTTACTCGAGGCCTCTTGTGTGACGTTAACTTCCACCGAAAATCCACGGCCGCGGCACGTTGCATGAGCATCACGTATTTGGTAGAGGTGGATTCAATGATTCGTTTACGTGAACCAGTTCGCGTCAGTCAGTTCGCCAAGATGAGTCGTTCGCGAATCGTTCGTTCGTTCGTTCAGCCCAGTTTCCGGTTCAGTCCAGTTTCCGTTTCCGGTAGCGGTGAATCGCATCATGCAATGCACCCATTGCATGGTTCTCAGCTGAGTCAGTCAGACTCAGTGCTACCGGAAACTCGACTGAACTGGTTCAGTCGAGTTTCCGGTGAATCGAATGGCGAATCGAATCACTTTATCCTGAAAGTTGAGTCAATATCGTTAATTTTATATATTAAAAAAATACCCGAGATAAAGGAACAATGTGAAACCCTAACCCTAAAATGTAAACACCAGGCTACTTGACAAGAAAATGTAACGGACCACCTGAGGCTTTACTTCACCTCAGAGATAATGCGTTAGTTAATAATGATATGCCTTGCGGCATATCATGCGGCATCACCTGCGCATAGTGCTGCTGCGTAGGCCTACATGGACGTTCCAAGTATGTTTACTTCATGTATCGTTGAAGCTAACTAAGTAAAGCCTAGTTATAACTATAACCTGCTCCTGGTGCAGTGCAAGCAACAGTGTGTGCCGTGAGTCGCCTCGGTCCCTCGTCTTCCTGAACGAACTGTCTGCGAGTCGTGGGTCTGGGAGGAGTCAATTCTGAGTCACGAACGACGCGAACGAGACGACCGACGCGAACGAGACGACCGACGCGAACGACGCGAACGAGAGAGAAGAACCAGTTCGGATCGTTCGTTCTAACGATTCGTTCGTTCGAACGAATCAGTTCGCGACCGAACCACCTCTAGTATTTGGTCCGTCCTGCGGGGAGCGTTTCAGAAGCGAGCGGTTAGCCCGCCAGGCTTTGTTAAAAAATAGAAAATAGTTGATTCTAGTGTAATTTGAAGTTAACATTAGGTGGCTATAAGGAAAAAACACACTCCTGCTATGCTTAAGGCTTGGTTCGAAGAGCTAACGGGATCGCCAGAAATTAGACTGCGCCAGCCGGTTGGGACACTAGTTTCCAGTTTTCATAATGTTGCAGAAATAAAAAATAAACTAAACTGCGATTTATTAATTTATGAACAGGAGAACTGTTAGTTTGTTCAAGCAGTGGCCAGAAGTCATAAAAAGTAATGTGGAAACACTGCTGTCATATCAGACATTCAAGCATCACAGAATCAGTTTCATGAGGAGTGTACCTATTTTAAAGCAGGAAGATATATCTTGTGTTTTGTTTTAAATGGGTGATTTTATGTAACTGCCGACATTTTTCTCCTATTATAGAGCTAATTTATTCTAACAACTGTTGAGGTTAACGATTAAGTAACAGCTGAATAAATATATACAATGTACTTCAGAAAAGATGTGAATGCATGCAAGAAACAGAAATAATCTGCATTCTGCAAAGAGATAAAATGAACATTAGATAAATTATACATGTGGAAGACGTAAAATAATGATGTTTAGGTCAAAACAAAACTGAAAAGTTGAGTTACTAGTTTTCATGCATTTTATTTTGGACGTTAATTATAGTGTAATTTTGGTTAGTTGCCATGGTCAGTAACTAACTATGACATGCCAGCTGTCTCTACAACTACACTGGATGAAGGTATCCTTACCAGGTGACTCTACAACTACGGATGAAGGTTTGTATATACAAACATTTGGTTAATTGTAGTATCGAATCGGGGCCAAAAATGAGATTCACTGCTCACTCATGGGCCAGACAAAATGTTGGTTATATATATTGTATGTGTGTAATTCCTCCGTATCTAGAACAGCGTAATTTTTTAGAATTGTAAATATATTTGCAACATGTGTGTGTTACTAGCTGAAGAGAGTTTGCTATTAAATTAATGTTTAAAACACATTTGATTTTCTAAAAATGCTTTATTAGTTTACTTTTTCAATTTTGAAAGTCGCACATCTTCCTGTTTTTAAGATTCAAGAGTGTTATGGGGGGACTTGTTAATTTCCAAGTTTAGCCAGGCACATGCCAAATTAAACTGCCAAGAAAAACTTTGCTGACTTAATTATATGTGCAGGCTAATGAACACAATGCTTAGCTCATGAAGCTTTGAGAATAAAGGCTAAACTTACCTGATTGACTGTGGGGGAAGAGATTTGCAGTATATGTACCTGAGGCGCCTGTCAGAATAAAAGCCAATTCTTGGGTTTCATACTTTCCTGAACAGTCACATGCTCTTAAACATGCATATGCCTCAGAACAATATGCTTCTGCAATATAATCTGTAATATTTGACCGATCTACACTCACCAGCCACTTCATTAGGAACAGGTGTGCAATCTAATGCAATCCAATACAACAGCTCTGCCATAAAGTCTATTTTTACGAAGCTAATACATTTTTGGTTTTCGTTGACATTGTCAGAAAGGTGATAATTCTACTTTATCTTTTTATTGAGTTCGCAGTGGTAGTGTACTGAAGTGCATTATATTGAGCACAGATCCTTGAACTTTTGACAAATCCATTAACATATTTGAGGGTGTCAAAAACTTTTCAATATATTGCCCTCCAGCATACCAGCACCAACCAGCCACCCAGTACAACCTCAATAATAAACATAAAGTATAATGATCACCTCTCTGCCAATGTCAACACAAACTGAAAATGTAGAAGCTTCCTAAAAGTTTAATGTATAGTAGAGCTGCTGTATTGGATTGCATTTGATTGCACAGGTGTTCCTAATGAAGTGGCCAGGGAGTGTATACACTTATGTACAATTTGTGCAGAAAAGTCACTCCAAGATTGTGCTGTGTGATGTTGGGATTTGTGTAATGAAAAGTTTCTACACACTTTTATATAAAAATCACACACTCTAAAGACGTGTCTAAGTCTTTTTGTCTTAAACTTTTGAGGAAGGACGGACAAGCAGACAGAGACAGAAACATTGCTAAACTGAAGCCAAGCGCCTGACTGTAACCTAGCATCACATCATCACCTAACCTCCTCCAGAGAGACCACCCAATTTTCCCCTCCTCTGGGGTATGGACGTACTTGGATTTAGCATCTGACTTTTACTCTCTATGACATGGATTTGCAAGATCTGTACCTTTGCTGAGCCTGAAACAAATGCACTTTTGAGGCACTACAGGTTAAGCACAACCACAGCAAATTTCTTCCCCGTTTATATGCTGATTGCCCCTGCTCCTTCAAAACCTGGAATACCCTAATAACATTCAACAAATAAGTCAACACCAGAAGTAATTTATTTCAATTGTGAACTTTGCAGTTCTTGTTTCTCCACTGAGAAGGATTACTTCCAACATCTTGGAGTTCATCTTAGGAAAAATCAAACTTTGCACTGTGTCTTTAACGAGTGTGATTTCTACACAAAAGTGTATGGAACCTTTGCATCACATAGATCCAGAAACAAACCCACCGTACATTATTTGAGTGATTTTCAGCCACAAATTGTACACAAGTATATAGCTCAGACAAATATCACGGATATCGCTGAAGCACATTGTTCTGAGGCATACGACTGTATAGGAGAGTATGAAACAGAAGAATTGAAAGGGGAAGAAATTGAACTGAACTTAGGCCACCTTTTTATTAAAATTGAAGAGAATTTATAATGTGCCAAGCAAGTGCATTTCTGAAGTAGTAGCAAAGCTCCAGTTTATATCCTCCTCTGTGTCAGGTCCTGGCATAAGAAATACTGTAAACTTATGTTTAAGGAAACATGACTGCAGGGGTCTCAAGTCTCACACATTTGGCGTGAGACAAACGCAATTCAACCCATGCACACGCTCACACGCCCCACTTCATATTTCTCACGCAGGGAAATTGCCAGTATAGCGCCCACTAATTGGCGCCGCTATTTAACATTGGAACAGGTAGAAATCAAATTGGTTCCCAGTACGTAGGGTAACCAGACGTCCTCTTTTGCCCGGACATGCCCTCTTTTTGAGACTTTTAAAAAAATGTGTCCGGGTGGAATTTCAAAATCGTCCTGGATTTTATTACAAAGCCTCATACGTCATTCACAAACTAGTTAGGATAAGAAACACTTGGTCATACTTTGCACACTCTACCACAGCATTGGCCTACTGAATGCGACAGATATATTTTAAGCATTGGACTGAATGCCACATAAATATAAATTTATGTTTTTGCATGTTTGCAACGTTTAGAATTTCAGGGAAAAGTATATGTCTCTACTAGTGTTGCTTAGGCCAATAGCCTTTTGAGGCAGCGTTGTTTCTGAATATAAGTGTTAAGGGCCAATAATGCTTACTATCATACATTAGTCACCATGTCTCTGGACACATTTGTATGCAGTCACATGTAGTGGGGTCGGATGCATGTGTAATTTTTCTCAGTCATTTCAAATTGGTGTTAAAGTTTGGTTTTCACTTCTAAGTTGAAGTTTAGGGTCTATAGAAAAATTTGAGTCCGAGTGTCAAACACACAGATACAAAATGGCCTCTAGGGGGCGCCGCAAAATATGTAAACTGCTACAACTTTTGATTAGATAAACCAAATTTAACAAATGAGGTATGTATGGATTCAGAATTAAAAGGAGAAACTGGTATGCTAAGCATTTGGTGACCAGATAAAAATAAATACACTTTTAGCCCAAAATATTACATGGACACAAGCGAAATTATGCTTTTTTAAAGATAAAGTCTGAAAATATCCTCACAGTTGCTAAGGAATTTTACTTTTTAATGTTATTTCACAAGTCAAGACTGTGTGGTGATTAAACTGAAATTGAAATGCTCCTCACTCTTCTATTCTATGCCCTAGGAGGCGCCACAAAATGTAGTAACAGCCATGAACTTTCTATGTATTGATTTAGGATCAGGTGTCTCAACTTTTTTCAGTCAGTCAATCAATCAATCAATCAATCAATCAAGCCAACAAGCCATCATTTTATTCACAAGAAATTTTCACAAAAGAACTTTATATCTGGAAGAATGTAAATCAATAACAATAAGAAGATAAACAGTAGTTTTTCTGGCATTCAAAAAATGAACAGAGGACCAAAGGGCTAACATTTATTCTGAGAACTTCACTCTACAATGATAACTATAATTGACTTCTTTGATTTATTCTATGTCAGTCTTAGAAGTTCTGACATGTGCACTTGCACAGACGTGTGTACTTTAACTTCACCTTCATGCACTTGCACCGAGAACTGGCAGGTCGACTTGTACAAGTACTTGTACAACCACACTTCACATCTAGTTGGAATACGTCTTTGGCAAGTGGTAGCGTAGTCCAAATGGGAAGAAGTTTGCTGTCCTCTTCTTTCCACCCATGGTCAGTGGGGTTGTTGTCAGGCATTATAGACCTAAATTAATGAATACATAAATGCATGGTTTTTTTGTGATTATATAGTACTCAAATCCATACAGGTGCATACTTACATGTGGGCTGTTGTCCAGATGCTTGCTTGGAAGACACTCCTTTTGAGATGTAGATCCAAAGCATCCATTGTTGGGGGGATTCTTTCAACATCCCTCGTCTTCTGTGAGAATAGCCTCATTCGAAGAAGATAATTTTCCTCATTTGATTCACTGGAGTACAGCCTACAGACAAAGTTTACTGCAACTTCTTTCAGCCTTGGAGAGGTTTGGAATGGAGTCTCAATGATGGTTGCGAACTCGTCTGTCAAGTGTGGAACTTCGTTAATCAATTTACAGCAGGATCGCTTACCCCTGAACTTGAAAGAAGATGTGCTGTCTGATCCCGTGAATGTGTGGAAGAGAGCCATGGCTTTACATGTTTCTGTGCCCAGTTTTGTGGCGAGAGTGTTCAGGGAGATCATTCTTGATGTCTTTCCAGTTTTGAAGCAGATCCAGATTTCTGCAGTTGCATTCAAAGCCTTGATATGATGGAAATTACTCAGCAGGATTACGACAACATTTGTGTCTCCAGTATAGACCATCCCAACTGATGCTGTTTGGAGGGCATAGAGAAGATGCACTAGGACACGAGTGTCAGCTTCCTCGTGGTTGCAGCGATCCATTGGAGGACTGTTTCCAACATGGTGGACGCAATCATCTGCTGTTATGTAGACATCTTTGTCATCTGGGAACTGTCCATTTGTTGCAAGCGCAGTTGACAGGAATGAAAACAGTTCTGTCTTATTATCCTCATTTGCCAGAAATGCCTGCCAATCTCTTGGGACTTTGGCAGTGCCAGAGATGCGTTGTCGGGTGCCTGATCCTTGCTTTTCTCTTGTTCCTCCTTTGATTGTCAAAGCACGATACTGGTCCCAGACAATGTCCACTCGGGTTGATCTTTTCAGGTCACGTTGAACTCTTGGGCATAACACCTTGTCGAAGTAGGACTCAAAGGTCTTCCCTTGGACAGTCGTGCCAGGCAGTGAATGGATAAGTGCTCCACCATCAATGACAATGAAATCATAAAGATCTGGTGCAACTATCTCCTCACTGTCAGATATTCCTCCACTCTTAGGATTCCCCAGGATGTAAAACAACAAATCTGATTTCGTACAGGAGTTGAGGGATCCTTCGCATGACAATGCAGGTGGGTATGGAGAAGACTCGTGGCAGAAAAAATCTTCCAAATTCCCACTCCGGCTTTCCAGCACAATGAAAGCTTTCCCATAAAGCTCTGCATGACGTTTGAAGTGCTGCATCCTCAGTTTAGCTGCTGTCTTCTTGCGTGTTTTCTTCTCATGGAACAACATCAAGTTGTTTCGCTTGATCGGAGCTGTCAGTGGTGTGTCATGTGAGTCCAGCACATTCTTTTTGAAGTTGTTGTACTGCTCTTGTCCCATTGACTCAACTTTAAGGACCGATGCTGCAGCGGCTGCAGACTCGCACACCTTGTTATCTAAAGTAACCAGGTCTTTACTGCTCTCCTCAAAGGGATTCCCATTGCTGAGCAACAGCTCCATCAGGTCTTTGGTGTGACGTTGAAAACGCTGCTGTGATGCTGATCCTTCCTCGTGATGAGGATGCCATTCGGAGTCATCACTGTCATTTACAGTGGTAAACTCTTCCAGGACACGGCTGATTTCCGGGCCTGTCACAATCCAGCGTTCCAACATGTCCGGGTTCTCTGTGAGGCCAATTATGCCACCCACTCCTTTCACCCTTTTGTTGGCTTGCTCGTGTGCTTGGTCAATCGGCATAGCTGAAAAGCGTCGATTGCTGCGAGTTTCCGTCCAATGTCCCTTTTCGAACTCTGCCCGGATACTATCTGGGAGACAGTCCATGTCCTTTATAAAGACTGGAAGCCACCGGGCATAGTTATGATGGTCGAGAGCAAAGAACAGAGGAACAAGCCTCTGCAGGGTTGTGACCATGAGTTTGATCTTCCGTTCGCGATGTGCTCGTATGAACATGAAGATACTCTGTTGGTACTTGTACACAAGCAGCCAGAAGGAGAATGTTGGGCTCTCATGGGCAACTCTCTCAACCCAGTCCTCAAAGACCATCTCAGTTCCACTGTCCTCATAGGCTCGCTGTAGAAGGCTGTGGAGTACCACAACAGTAACTTGATGGGCATATCTTGTTCTCATTACATTGAATGCCTTCAGAAATGATGTGGCTGATGCCACTGAATTCACTAGCCCAGCTTCTTTCAGGGCTTCAGGCCATCCTGATCCACGCAGAAGATCTCCCATTGTACTCCACAAAGCCATTTCAATGTGGAGCCCACCTAACATCACCACAAACTTGTCTTCTCCGAAGATGTCAGGGAAGGTCCACTGCATTTTTTTTACAAGGTCATACAGGGGTTGGTCCACTACCATCACAGGGACTTGTTGTGGGTTGAGGTGCTCAGTGTTTTTCTTCACCAGGTTCATTCCATGGTGAATCATTTCTGGGGTTGCTGCTTTGTCATGAAAAAGTGGCAGGAGGGCCTCAATGCTTTTTTCCGGCTGTCCAACAACATCAGATCGAGCAGCATGGAATGAAGACCACATTGTTGGAGTGCCACTTTCTAAATCAGAATTGACATAGAGGATGTCATTTACTGCCTTCGTCCATGCCTCCTCATGCTGTCTCTCTGCATCAAATGAACCTCTCACCACTGGCTGCACAACTTTAACTGGAGGTTGGGTAACAAAATTCCGGCCCACAGGTGGTACAGATGTATACGAATGAGGCAGGATGGGTCCTACTATGCTGCTTTCTCCTGATTTCTTTGAGTTGATTTTCAGACATTCTTGGTGCAACCCAGGCTTCTCTGATGTAGGAAACTGAAATAGTGGAATCCCAGTTCCATGGAAGGATGAGCTTGCAGTGCGTGATGTGGGATTATGATCCAAGTTATCAAGGGCTGCAACTGTGAAAATTTGCCGACGCAAATTTGTAGGACAGACTATATCTGCATTCTTCCTGGTCTGTTGTGCAATGGCCTGTGCAAAGCAAACTTCCATGCTGAGGACCTTCTCATATGATACTGTGAGTTTATATTTGTGTAGCAGATTGACTAACTTTTTGCCTCTTGTTTCCGAATGCAAATCAAGGGCAAGGAACACTGCAAGTGGAGGCTCACATTTCAAGTTTGTTGAAAGAGAGGTCATATTTAGCATGGCCACCTGACTCACAGACAGAGTCTGTCTGGAATTATCTTGATCTGTTGAGGATTTGGGTCCTGTGAGGAGATGGCGGAAGAAATACTTCATTTTCTGGGGAACAGACGTCTCTTCACAACCACTGGGAAATGAGCCATCAAATTTAAATGGAGTTTCATGATTAAAAACTGCTTTTCTGAGGATTGAAGCTGCCATTAGTAATGTGTGCGCTTCTTCATCCGGTGTTTGTGATGTGTCTGATATGATCTTCCTAGCAGTTTTCGAACACATAATGAAAACTCTGTCCCTGATACCTTTCTCCTCTGTCAAATCAGGGAAGTTCTTGAGGACTGTTTCCTTTAGGCGTGTCCGGTTCACGATTTTCTGGATACCATATTGTTCTAGTCTCTCAGTCATCATCTCTGTTAGATCTTGCAAAGCAAAGACTCTACTACCCCCGCTAATTTCTTCTTTTATGAATTGTATCTTGGTTTGTATCTATTTTCCGGCATTTATATCTGCGACCTGTTCTGCATACTCTGTATTGTATTCGCTGTTTCCCCCGCTGGAGCTCCGTCTGCATCAACCACGGTAAGCATGGATTCCGGTTGCTCTTGTTCCGCCTTTCTCATAAATAAGATTGCTCTGTTAGAGAAATGTATATGTCAGTTGGAGGATGAAAGGGTGGCGAGCATAAAGAAGACAGATGCTCCAGAAAGTACAGAGAAGAGACCCGCCAGGCGGACTCGTAGAGCTAACGCTATCGTTAGCAGCGACTCCGTCAAGGCAATTCTGTCCGCAGCACCACCTGCGAGGCAGACTGCTGTCAGTAGCCTGCCTCGCAAGTCCTTTTCGGGGGTAAAAACGCTAGTCATAGGCGACTCTGTTACACGTAAAGTTAGACTACACTCGCCAGCAAAAACGATTTGCCTACCCGGGGCCAGGGCTCCCGACATTGAAGCTAATTTTAGGGTGCTGGCAAACACCGACACTACTTTCGACAACATTGTAGTTCATGTCGGCACCAACGATGCTAGGACGAGACAAACTGAGGTCACAAAAAGTAACATAGCTAGGCTTTGTGACTTCGCCAGAAAGATGTGTCGGCATCGATTAATCCTCTCTGGCCCTCTTCCCGATAAGGGTACCGTCCCCCAGGACCTTTTCACTTTTTGTTGATGAGTTTTCTGACTTTGCAGCTGATCTGGCTACATATTCAGACAATATTTTGCTCATTGGGGATTTCAACATTCATGTGAATAACCCATCTGATGCCCTCGCAAGGGCTTTTCTGTCCATTACAGATACGCTTGGCTTCAAACAGCTCGTCCAGCACCCAACCCACATCGGTGGAAACACGCTGGACCTCGTTTTGACCCGCGGTGTAGACATCTCACAGCTAGTGGTCTCTCCCTACACCTCAGCTTTATCAGACCATTTTTTGCTCACTTTCCAGGTGGTGGTATCCTGCACCTGCAACGATCAGCAGGCTACTTTCAGCTGTCGCCGCATCACACCTGCAACCATTACAGCGATGGCAGATAAGTTACCCCGTTCACTTGCTCCTCTTTGTAACTTCTGTGGTTCTGTGGACTGCAGTGGCGTCATTAGGCCTATTTTAGGGGGGCTTCAGCCCCCCTAAAATATTCTTAAGCCCCCCTAAATAATTTTATGTTCATTTATATATATATATATATATATATTTTATTTTTTTTACAAAAAAGTGCCGACAAATTCAATATAATGTGGCGAGAATTTGAGTTTAGATGAATAATCATATATCCAGTTATTATTAACTTAAATGTGATCATAAATCTTAGTTTCCCTTATGGAAGCGGTAGAGAGTCAGAGTCAGTGCGTCGTTATCGAGTCCATTCCACTTTTTCATATAGAATATCTCAGGCAAATTGTTGCAGTCACTTCTATGTTAGGGAGACAGAGACTCCCTTTTCTTGGCCATGATGAAGGAAAAGACAGCACAAACAGAGGGAATTTTCTTGCGTGCATGGAGCTTTTGAAGGAATTTGATCCTTTTCTTCAAAAACATAACCCCCCATCAAATGCTCATTATACCTCAGCAACCTCCCAGAATGAGATGATTGACTGTTGTGCCCAGGAAGTGACAAGTGTCATTGTAACTGAAATGACAAAGTCCAAACTCTATGCCATCATGGCAGATGAGGCAAGAGATGTCAAATCAGAGCAGTTAGCTGTTTGTGTCAGGTATGTGTCAGATGGGGCAGTGAAGGAACGTTTCCTAGCACTTGCAGAGATGAGATCATTTGATGCCCAGTCCATTGCAAATGAGATGCAGCAGCAGATTCCAAACAACGGTCTTGCAGAGCTTAAGTGTGTAGCACAAACATATGATGGCGCAGCTGTCATGAGTGGGACCACTGGAGGTGTACAAGCACACTTTAGAAGGCTCCAGCTATCTATGTGCATTGTTGTGCTCATGAACTCAACCTGGTGTTATGCCATACTTGCAAGGCCATCCCAGAGGCTGTGGAGCTTTTCAGCTTGTTGGAGTGTGTTTACTCTTTCTTCAGCACCTCCCTAGTGAATCATCACAAGTTCATGGAGGCTCAGACAAGGCTTGGATTGACAACAGTTGAACTTGTGCAACTTTCAAACACTCACTGGGCATGTCAGCTGCGGTCAATCAGTGCAGTTCTTGACACATTGTCTGCCATTTTGGAGTGCCTTTCTGCTATTAGATCCCCTATAGCTGTTGGTCTCAGAGCAAAGCTCTATAAGTTCTCAGCAGTTTATGCACTACTGATGTTTCAGTCACTTCTGTCTGTAACCGAAGGACTCCACAAGCTCCTTCAGAAAGAGACTTTAGACCTGGCAGAAGCTTTCATCTGCAAACAAGCAGTGTGTGACACACTTAAGGGCAAACACACAGATGCATTTGCCACAGAGCTTTATGAGAGAACCAAAGCCCTGTGCCACACCCACAGTATCCCTGAACAAGGCGCCAGGACAAGGCATAAACAGAGGAAAATTGATGATTTTGTGCTGGAGACAACTGCAGGTGCACGCACTGAATTGAACAACTCAGACACATTGAAAAGAGAGTTACTTTTCCCTTGTGTGGATAGGATGGTTGGTGAGCTTGAGCAAAGATTTTGCAGTGTAGATGCAGGGCTACTAAGAGGCATACAGGCATGCAGTCCTAAGTCTGAGAACTTCTTGAGTGATTCACACTTGAATGTACTTGCAAAACACTACAGCATTGACCTGAAAACAGAGGAGGTTCTGGTGGCCAGAAACTTTCTTGCCCGGAAAACAGAGGCTGGATGTTCACCCAAAGAAATGTTGACTGTGCACAACCTCCTTGATTCAGACATGTTTCCCTCTCTGAAGTCAACCATCCAAGTTGCCCTAACAGTGCCTGTAAGCAGCTGCTCGTGTGAAAGGTCCTTTAGTGCACTGCGTCGGCTGCACTCCTGGCTACGTCAAACAATGGGTCAGAAAAGACTTCACAGTCTTGCAGTCATGTCAATTGAAAAAGTATGTACTTTCTGAGAACACAGTGCTCTTTTTTTGCATACAGTTTTGGCTAATACATGTGGGCTTTTAATGAATAAGAAGCATTGGTTAAATACGGCACTGTAACTATGTGGATTTTTTTCTTTTTGTTGTTGTTAATGCTGTAAACATACAGTACTTCCTGTGTTTGTTGTTGTACTGTGTTAAAAATGTAATGGTGGCCTAAAACATTTGCACAGTAAAGTATCTCTGTTAAATCTGTCCAAAACGTGCAATTTCTCAGTTTTTGTTAGCTGTTTGTGAAATTAAACGTTCGCTCACATTCTGTGCATCTCCTGGGGGCTAAGCCCCCCCTGTCCTTAAAACCTAGTGACGCCCCTGGTTGTCTCCATTCTTCTGTGCATAACTCCCAATTGAATATAGTGTTTATTACGTACAATGCTTTTTGACGATTTCTACTACATAAATAACAATCATCTGCCTCTATTTGCTTTCCAGTGAATTCCACCCTAACTATTTTCTTTTGCTTGTCTGAACAACTGGTCTGTTGTTCTTACCTTAATGCGTCAATATGGGTCAGGTTTATACTGTTTTAGGGATCTTGCTATTGAGTGGTGACCAATACTTTTAACATTCTTACCATCCTCAGGAATGTTTGCCTGCTCTACAAGAGTTTCTTCAGGAAACATTGGTTTCGATGTTAAGATCCCAGCGGCAATAGTTTTGGAATTGACCATTGATATTGCGGTTGCCAGTGTTTCTATATTACCCTCTTTAGGTATTGTTGTTGGGGTCACCTCTACTTCTGTTAGCATTGTTGTTACTTTTATCTTACTCTGAGCAGCAGCTGCTGTACCATTTGTTCCTAGTTTGTTTATTGTCTCACTCATGATTGTTGTTTCTTCTCTAATGGGAGTTACATTAGTGGTTGCTAGTATTATTGTTTCCTCTCTAATAGAAGTTACATAAGTGACTGAAGGTTGTGCTAAATCCCTGATATCAGAAGTTTCATTAATCTTACTTACATGTAGCGTTGAATTTAATCTATTTGTGGTTACCAATGAATCTTTCCCAACTATTCCTGGATGTGTCCGGGCTGGATTGTCCCGTGTTTCTCTCACGCTTTCTTCAGTACCAGCCCCTAATTCCTGGTTTTTCCAGGTCTGTGTTGTCTCCGTAGTTTCACTTTCTAGTGGAGGTCCTTTATGGGACCCTCGAATGACAGGTGAAGGCATGGGTCGACCCGTAAGCATTTCATGCGGGGTTAGATGTGTCGTTCTGTGAGTTTGCATGCGATAACTCATTAGTGCCAGTGGTAGTGCATTAATCCAATTCAATTTAGTACTTGCACAAATTTTGTAAATTTTTGTCTTTAGCGCCCCATTCACTCTTTCCACCATACCTTGTGATTGAGGATGATAGACGCAACCTAATCTTTGTTTGACATGCAAATGTTGAATCACTTCTGTGAGTGTTTTCTCAATAAACGCTGCCCCATTGTCTGAGCTTAGTTCTTGCGGAATTCCGAACCTTGGCATGACTGCTCTGGTCAGAAACTTGATTACTGTAGCCTCACTTTGGTCTTTTGATGTGACTGCTTCTACCCATCTGCTGAACCTGTCAATGATAACTAACATGTACAACATGTCAACATAGTCCATGACCAAATGTCAAGATGGTCCTTCAGGTGTGGGAATGTGTCTCAATGGAGTAGTGATTGTTTTTCTTACATTGTTTTTTGCAAATACTTCACACTCATTTAGCTGGTTATCAATCATTGTTTGCAAGTATGGTGAAGAAATACCTTGTTTTCTAATTCTCCTCAACACCTCCCCCCTTGCTCAATGGTCAAAAACATGCGCATTAAATGATAGGCCAACCTTACAACGCCGCTGCAACCATCCGTAAACTTAAACCAATCTATTGGGAAGGGAAATCGAAGACAGTATATCCAAAACCAAAGGTTGATGTTGGTGGGTTTACCATCAGCCGCCTTGAACCCATGCTGTTCCCAAAGTCATGCACTAAACAGAAAACATTTACATGTGTTAGTATGCCTTTATACCACAAGGGTTATAATAAAATAAAACGCGACATGCCCCGCTCCAAGACCACCATTTCTGCTGCCAAAGCTGAAATATCTGACTCCTGTTCCTCGTCCGGCCCTTCCTATGATGGTTGCAGCTTGTCACTTCATGATCAAGTAAGCCAGTGCTCACAGTGACCCTGCCGAGTAATCGTGACTGTGCCTGTTTTAGGTTGTCCCGGGCTTCAAGGTGGGATCTTACCCGTTGTTGGCTAACCAGCCTTCCATACTGGCTTATTACAGTATGCCGTGCCTGGGATACAATCAATCCCCACCCATAAGGTAGTATAGATTGCAAAGTGGAGGGATGGAGACAGAGTCTTCATGCCCATTTGCACGTGCAGCCAAGTGTGTGCGTAATGGATACACATCAGGGCGACTACAACAACAACAACAACAACTTTACCCTGTGTGTGCGAGGGGGCGTATGATGGGGTGAATCTAAAGGTAATTTATCAGAGTTAAAAAACTCATATTATCAATTGCTAACATTTTATAAAAGTATTGGAGCAGCAGTAGTGGCATTTGAAAGGTAAACCCACTACTTCTGAATGTAAATTGAGAACCTAGCATGTATGATCCCTTCCCAGCAGATGTAGCATTAATCCCCCTATTGTCCTTAACTAAGGAGATGTGAAGGAAAACAAAAATCACAATATTAAAACTTGCATTTTCAATATTGGGCGACTCAATTCTGTGTTAACCGTTACTCATTATCACAATTCCCTTCATAATTGTGTCCTACACTAACTATTTAAATTGGACGACCTAATCTTCTTTTATTCGACCGATTGCTTGCATTTAGTGTTTTCCACATTTTGATTCACTACTATGAGTCTACACGTCTCTCTGTGTTGTCCTTATCTAGTTTATTCAACATTGAATCGATACATTATCTCCATTTTCTAATTAAAGTATGCTTTTAGTACCCCCTATTTTTCACTGTGGTTAACATGAATTAGACATTTATAACATTTTATCGTACTTTTTCAGTCTAATTTTAAGTATTGCCAATTATTATTTCTAGATTGTACTATCACTTTTAATAAAATGTCTGTTATTATCATAATCTCTTAGGAAATATTTTATTTGTGTTGTCATTTTGGTACTTAGACCTCGTCAGGTCTGTTATACTGTGCATTTCCACTGCACTCCCGCAGAGTCCTCTATGGCGTGGGTGTTTTCAGTTCCTCTTTTGATGAGTGCAGCTGTATTTACCCTAGCGCCATCAAACCCCTGGACTTCTGTGGATGAGCGGTGTGCAGACAACTTTTAATGCTAATAGTCCATGTTATGGAGTCTAGATAATTATTCCTAAATCCTGTGATCACCATGTAACTTTAGTACTCCAATACAGCGCTCTCCCCTGATTTATTACCTCTGGGTCGGTCCGCATCTGCCCTTTCTGCGTTCTTTACATTCCTCTGCCTCTGATCCAACCCGGTGTTTCACCAGTGCTCTGTGTACCAAGATGTATTGATCTATATCACATGGCGCTTCGACGCGATGGAGAGTCTCCAAGGTTGCCGCGACACACAGAACCACAGAGTCTTCGATTCCAGTGGTGGTTCTACGATTTTTCTAAAACAGGGGCCATTGGGGGGCCACAGGTTACATTCAGGGACCAAGTACAAAGTACATCCAAGCACACAAATTATCTATTCAGTACAATGCAAATTCATTCTCTCTCTCTCTCTCTCTCTCTCACTCTCACTCTCACTCTCACTCTCTGTCACTCTCTGTCCAGCCCCCACCGACGGTTTTTCCTCTTACTCGTGTTCCTGCTCTCTCTCTCTCTCACTCACTTACTCACTCACTCACTCACCTACTCACTCACATATGCACCTTCAAAATAAGAATTCTCAGATTGTCATCCTTGGAGCTGTCATAGGTATTAACTGTGTGTGTCCCGAGAATCCTACAGTTTTGGCAAACTTTCCTGCCATGGGGAGGTGAGAGGCATATTTTGAACCTACGCAAGTGTAAGTGGCTCCAGTGTCAGCCATCATTGGCGTGCCCCTGTCATTTATCAGAACCTGCAGTATTAGTTCCTCATCAGCCTGTTTTGTGATTGTTACAAGCTGACCCTCCCCCTGTGGATTCTCTGGGCACCCCTAGTATCCCTGACCCATGAAGGGACCCTGCTGTCCCTGGTTGTGGTTTCCTTGTTCTTGCTTTCCCTGATAGCTGTTGCCCTGTCCTTGCTGTGGTGGAAAAGGGTTAATCAAACAATTTCTCTTAGTATGTCTCTCCTGGTTGCACCCATAACATATTAAAGGACCTCTGCATTGTCTTTGGGATCCCTGCTGTTGATTGTTTTTATACTGACCTTGGGACCCCTGTTGTTGATTATTTTTATACTGTCCTTGGGGCCCCTTGTACTGATTCTGCTTATTCCCATTTTTCGGTTTCCCATTATTATGTGTGTATATATTTATGGCAGGTGGATTGGGTGACCATTGGTTCTGAGGTTGTTGTGCTGGGGGAGAGAATGCCTGTTGTGGATGTTGGTTTTGAGGTGCGCCCTGCTGGACGGCTTGCAATAGTATAGCAGCTGGTTCTGAAACAACTGCCTGTCTTTTCTTATCTTTTTCTTTCCTTGTGAGTTCTTCCAACTGAAGCTGAGATAGCTTCCTCTGGACCTCTTTGCTTTGTTCCTGTATTTTTTGTTCATTCTGACGATATTTGTCCAATGCATGAACTAAATGTTCACTGAATTCTCTATGAGATTTTGATGTAACCAGTCCAACCACATCTTCTAGCTTAGCTTTGATTGGGCTGGGTAGTGTCTCTATCACAGAGTTTCTGAACATGACAGAGAACACAGGATGGATCTCAGGGACCTAATCCGTCTCGATGCGCCACCTGTCTACTTGGGCCTGCAGGTAGGATGCAGGGTTCTCTGTGTCACCGATAGGGAGACCTCTCATGTTTTTATGATCCATGTGGATCGGGAACTCCCTTCTGAGTGTTGCCCACATCACCCCTCTGTAATCATCAAATGTAGTCCTATCATACATTCCGTCCAGTATATCCAACCCTCCATTCCTCAATAAAGACTCCTTCTTGGTTAACCCCAATACTCTCACCAACAGAGCTTTGAGGTCCCCCACTGCCATTAGTCTTCCCACTGTAAGTTCCTCAAATGTTCTAATCCATTTTGATGCCTCGTTATGTATGTTAGGGAGTCTAGATATGACTCCCTCCAAGTCCTGTGAACCCCATGGTTGATAGTAGGCCTGTTGTCCTTTGGCTAGAATAGGATAATTTCCTGGGAGAGTGCCGGGAGTTTTTTTTTTTCCTTTGTGATCTCCTTTGCTTCTCATATAACTTGAATGCTATGGGGCTTAGTCATGATGTACAGCAAGGCTCCTCTGTCCCTCAATCCCCACTGAAACCCTCACCCTCATTTTCACACTTCTTTCTTTGCCTCCTCTGACTCTTCGTTCTCTTCTGTGTGTTTTTTCCTCTACTTTTTTTTATTTATTTTTTTTGGAGAAAGCCCTTCGCAAATTTGCTCATTATCATTTTTCCCATCTTCGTCCTCGTGCTCATTATCACTTTTCCCATCTTCGTCCCCTTTGTCACTTTCACTAGAACTACTGTCAGCATTGTTACACTCTTACTTTGTTTTCCTAAACCCTTCATAACAGTCCATGTGTATGGGTGTGCCCTTCCTTCCCTGTGTGTTACAATTCTTATCTTCTTCATTTAGAGTGACTTCCCCTTTAATGTCTACCGTGCATGTTACCAATGGGTATAATCCTTTGTCATATGGCGGTGGCCTAACCTTCGGGGGCAGTGGTTGAGCATTCTCGTCATTAGTTATTATTTTTCTTGCTACCCTCTGTAATGCTCGCCATCTCTTTCCCTCCTCTTGGAACAAAGCTAGTACTAACTTTTCCCTTTCCCTTTTCTCTAATGACTTTTTTCCACTTTTGTTAGCTTTGTAGTTCCTTATTACTACCTCCATGTTCCTACACATTATTGGATCAAAAGTCCCTCCCATGGGCCATATTGTGCCTGATTTAGCCGTCCTCTTTTCCCATTTTTCAGAGATCTTTTTTATCTCATCTTTGAGCAATGGATTATCCCTACTCAAAATTTCTACCGCTGTTGGTGCCATATTCAACCTATGGTGTAGAAACACTATTTATTAATACAATTTATTTGAGTTTATTCTACTCGTTAGTTTAAATGTTCTATTCTATCTCTGTCGCTTCAAATGTGCACTCCTCCCCAGCGCTGCTCTCTCCCTACAATTGGAATGTGGGTCCCTGGTGGGCTATTTTTAGTCCTGCTCTGCTTTTGGGCCCCATACAACTCTCTTGGTCACAGTTAGAGTCAGCTCAGCAATGTTTAAATCGAGGAAGGTTTAGACATTTACTTCAAACAAATTAACTATTCTCTGTCCGTCTAATTTATTTATGACAGAATAAACAAAAAGAAAACGGGCCGTACAAGTCTCCGAGGTAGCTTAATCCTTTCGCGGCTTGAATACAGAAAGAAAACAATTTATACAACTTTTAATAGTGTATCGTAAAAACGGCCGGATTTGTTGTACAAGATGCTGAGTGGAACTAGTCACTAACTCATCTTTAATTACAAATAAAAGGTTGCCCGAGCGTTGAAGCTTGCCTTTTGCTTAAAACACGAACGGTGGAGTGCTCCAGCTCTAAGCTACTCAACCAGAACTTTAAAACAAGAACCCTATTTCCTCAAAGTGCCAAGATCAGAATTAAAATGCACTCAATCGATCCAAGATCAGAAAACTTTTCAATCGGTGCAAAATAAGAGAAAATTCACTCAGTCGATCCAAGATCAGAAAACTGTTCAATCGGCCCAAAATAAGAGAGAACTCACTCTATCGATCCAAGATCAGAAAACTGTTCAATCGGCCAAAACTAAGAGAAAATTCACTAGTCGGCACTTCAAGGAAACTCTTCTCAAAGAAAAAATGAATTCATCCACAGTAATGAATTCTTATTGACAACCCAACTCCAGCTGGGATATTGTCAGAAATCCTACAGGTCTGCCTCATTCGACCTGCGGGCCTGCTCGCCCCGTCCTTATTAGAACCTTCCCACTAATTCGTTCTTCTAGAAGACAGCCACAGGACTTACAGAAGGTCTAGTTATTGTTATACCAAAAACAACAACTCGTATTAATTTTGAACCACAAAGCGTGTTAGTCAGTCCAAACCACAGAGCATTTATGGTTATGTGCGCGAGCACGTCAATCTATCCCGGGGCTCCCCTATTTTTCTCTCTCTTTATCTATAACTTTGGTTCGTTAAATTTAAGAGACACTTTACCTGCTGCTCAGTGTTCAGACGGGGCAAGGACAGATCAAACAACTTTTTCTGAATATTGGCAAGTCAGCTTACCTTTGATTTTATGAGCTCTGGTTGTGGGATCCGCCCGCGCCCCGTCCTTCGGCCCGGAGCTGGTGTGTCTCGAAGGGTCCGGAGCAAGTATGACAAAAAGACTTTATCGTTAAAAAGGCAACAACAAAGCCGAGTAGTTTGCAAAGCACTGCCGGTTAACAGATCCCGGCCACTTTTTTATCCTCACGTACAAAGCTGTTTCTTGTTTGAGGTGTCCGCCCACGGCCACCCATGGCCGATCAGTCATAAATTCCTTTAAGCAAGTGGCCGGCAACAATAATCTAAACACCAGGCAGAGGTCAGCACGTCTTGACCCCATAGCCTCTGGAGTTACAATTACAATTAAGGCATTTAGCAGACGCTTTTATCCAAAGCGACTTACATCGGTTAATACACACATTTGCACACCGACGGCAGTCAACCATGCAAGGCGACAGCCAGCTCGTCAGGAGCAGTTAGGGTTAAGTGTCTTGCTCAGGGACACATCAACAGCTCCCTTAGCTAGGAGGGAGCTGAGGATCGAACTAGCAACGTTTCGGTTACAAGACAAATGCTCTACCTCCTGAGCTAAGCCGACCCCGTGCACACATACGGTTGACCCCAGACTCCGTGGCACCGTGTCAAGCCTTGGATTAGAATCCAGAGGCGTTTTTAGATGTTTTCTACCGTTAGATATATAGGCCTAATAATAATCATGGTTTACCATGGAATATAATCATTAAGTGCTGATTTGTAGAGGTGAATGTGCTCTTTGTAGGCAAGGGCGTGTACTGTGAGACCGGTTTTCTTGTGTAGTCTATTTGTCTAAGTTGTTTTTTGAGTTTTTGAAGTTCCAGGATGAACCAGGGCGCCCAGTGAGTGAACGTGACAGTTTTAGTTTTCAGGGGGGCCAGTTGGTCAAGGGAGGTAGACAGTGTGCTGTTGTAGATGTTGACGAGATCTATGGGGGCTCACCAACATCTACTGTCACGTTCTCGGAGAGAGTGTTTGATATGCAGGTGGAGAGAGAAACTGGACAGATGGATTTAAGGTTGGGGAAAGTGATTTTGCGGTCCCGTTTGGGTTCGGGAATGTCAATAACAAGTGTGATGGCCAGGTGGTCAGAGATGGAGAGGTCAGAGATAGAGAGGTCGGTGCTGGAGACATTGTGGATGTGGAAGCCAGTGGAGAAAACCAGGTCTAGGATGTGCCCACGGTTGTGGGTGGGAAAGTTGATGTGTCCGGTGAAGCTAAAGCAGTTGAGTAGGTCCAGGAAGTCCATAGCGTTTTAACATTCCGGGGAGTCAATGTGGAGGTTGAAATCGCCGAGGAGTAAAACAGATGGTGAGATTAAGGATAGCGCAGTGATGAATTCAGAGAGATCTGGTAGGAATGATGGGTTGGGTTTGGGGGGGCGGTAGATGATTGAAATGATGAGAGGTTTGGGGCCGGGTAGTTTGAAAGACAGGTGTTCAAATGATGGGGCAGCAGGGATGGAGAGTGGGTCTTGATGGTAAACAGCAGCAATACCCCTTCCTCTGCCCTCAGAGCGTGGGTTGTCCAGGTAAGAATATCCAACAGGTGTAGTTTGGTTGAGTGAGAAGTAGTCCAGGGGTTTTTGCCAAGTTTCATTTAGACAGAGGAGGTCAAGTTGCTTGTCGGTGATGAATTTGTTGAGAATGAGGCTTTTATTGTTGAGGGATCTTGTGTTGAAGAGGGCAAGTTTTTGGTACTTTTGTTTTTAAATTGATTGAGTGGATGTAAGGATTGGGCGGAGGTTGAAAGTGTTCACACTGGAGTCATTCTGATGATGTGTGTTATTGTGATGACGCAATGACGAAGTGCGGGAGCCGGTGTGTGAACTGCGATCAGACCACAGCGATGGAATAGTGTTTATGGCAGTGGAATTGTTCATAAATTTACAGCGGGAGCCTCTGTGAATGTAACGGGGATGGAGAAGAAGTCGAGAATTCTTTAGTGTGGTGATGAATTCAGTGGAAGGAGGCATTTGGGGAAAATGCTGGCGGAGTTGCGTGGTTGAGTAGCATGGCCGAGTGAGGCACTTCGTGCCTCACTCGGCCATGTGAAGAAGCAAAATGTTAAGAAGCAAAATAATGAGTAATGAGTAATGTCATTTCATATTTTTGTAGGACAGCAACATTGAGTCCCGAAGAGAAGTTGTGATCAGAGGCCTCAATCTCTACCTCGGTGAAAACACTGGAGAGTTAATAAAGACCTACCAGGTAAATAAAATATAACTCTGATTCAAAGCTCAGTCAATAAGTTTGTGCAAAAATAGCTGTTTGCTGATGATAATTTGACAAGATTTTTTAGTAGATTTTTAATAATGTGCCTTTGATTTGATTCATTTATTTGTACCAAAAATGCCTTACAATCGAAGGACACAAAGTACAATCCAGGATAAAAAACACAAACTCCAGAACTTATTTCCATTGTGGTCTTCATAATATTTTAGCATCTATTTATTAAAAATGCTGCAGTGAAACATGGAAAATCATCACAGATATCTAGAGACTACTTGTACTCCATGTACAAGAATAGCCTGGGGTTTGCTGATAACTGCTGCTAACAATTGGATTTGATTATTTTATGGAATTTTGGAAGTTTGGAATCTATTGGAATAGGATTTTGCTTTGCTATATCATTATTAAAAACGCTGTGAAAGAACAAGAAAGTAATGACCAATGTATAACCATTTATAGAATTATGTAGCTAACAGAACCAAATATATGATACTTTTTATATGAAGCTGGATTGCTTTATGGAATGAGCAAAAGATGGATGAGCGAAGATTTCTCCAACAATAGGTCTTAAATTGACTTAAAATGTCCTTAAATGGCATTTCATTGAACTCTGCGATACTTGTAGACACCCTTGATAAGCTACAATGCTACTTAAACCTACCACAACAATCTGATCCTCAGTTTGGAGAGGGAACAAAGAGTTTTGCATCCTTCACATTACTATACTGTACAATAAACAAGTTTTATTCTCTCTGGTGTATTTCACAGGTTTTAGATGACGACAATGCTGCAGCTGTCCAAAAAGTCATTACTACATTTGTCCTCGGCATCTTTGTGGTCAGCAAAGCCAGGGATGGTCTCCCCAAGCAAGCTGGAATAGCCATCGAGGGAGCAGAAGTCCTTTTTGGCATCCCAGATGTGACATATGCTTGCACCTATCTGATGGGCCTCATCTATGCCTTGGAACTAAGGTACCCTAATAAACTGAAATACACATTTGAGGTCTTTCAGAAGATCTTTCTAGAGCTGGACGCTGCGAACAAAAGAATGTCCTCCAAAGTCCATGACCTCAAGGTCTGTTTGCATTCTTAAAAGCCATACAGATGCCGTTGAAGGTGGATTGAAGTAGGATTTGAGTGAGCTTACTCTTATCAAGTTTTACAGGTAGTTTTACACTGCACATTCTGAGGTTCTCCCAATGCACTCTCAGGTTTATGCTTTATTTTTGTTATGTATTGTGAATTCTATCTGTTCTCTGCACTTTAAATGGCACATATAATTCAGCTCCAGCTCAAGTAAAGCATTTAAAGTAACCTGAACTCTATTTTTCAAGCAGCTTTTCAAGAACTGCCACAAGTGGAATTTCTTTACTACATTTTTACATTTTGAGAGCTGCTGGATTTTGGTTTGTCGTTTTGCCTTATCAATGTATCTGAATGTAGCTGTGAATTTGAATGTAGCTGTTTTGATTAGCTAGGGTTTCATGTTGTTATGGTGTTCTGACCTCTAAGAAAGACGTATGTCTTGTGCTGACCGCCTTCAGTGTTCATGACTCTGTGGAATGTAGTTCATATTTCACTGTCAAATAAATTTGTTTATTTGAGCTAAACAACTTCTAAGTCCTGTTTTGGGTTAAGATGCTTAATTATACCTGACATTGTTTCACTCATGCGGGTGTTGTTCATAGTATACAGTGTGATAAATCGATTTGTAGTTAGGTCCATACAATGTAAGAAAATGGTGAAAAATCAATCACTGTTTCCCAAATCTCAAGATGCAACCTAATGTGTCTTGTTTTGTCCTGATCAACAGTCCACAATTTAAAACATTCACATCAGAGAATCTGGGATGTTTCTTCTCAAAGAAATTACTCAAAGAAAATTATCCAAATTGTTGACGATTCATTTAGTTGTTAGAAACTATTTGATTAATCAACTAATCGTTGCAGCTCCTGTCTATTTATCAGTATGGTCAACACTTCACGCTCCGCGGCAGCATATCTTCGTCCAGAGCCCCGCTAATTAACTTCTGATGGAATACGCCCCCCCCCCCCCCCCCCCCCCCGAGCTTACAGTCCATTAATGTGAACCTTGGGCTTGCATAGCCACAGGCAGGGCTGGAATGTGTAATATGAATGACAGCTAGTCTAAGGTCTTGAGTAGAGTTGTTGCTGCGCTGTCTCCACAGAGACAACACAGCGATATCATCATGAGCAGTTCTAACTGGAGAGAAAGTGAAACCGCGAGCTGCTGATCATGTGAGAGAAGATGATGCAGTCGCATTAAGCAAAGATGTTGAAAGATGGTGCGATCCACGAGAGAGACGGAGAGGAGCTGTCCTTTGGAGGCTTTTATCGGGATAAAAAAACAAGTGGTCAGCAAAATAAAGAATATGTTGGCGTTTTTGCACATGTAAATACTTAATCACGTTTGTTTTAAAGTTTTGAGTATACCCCTCCATAGCGTAATGTAGTCCATTTCGATTGATCCTGGAAGAAATTTAATCCTTTTTCGCCCAAAATCTCTCAAAAACCTGCTTTGATATACTGTAAGCTGACATTTTTCCATATGTTTTTGTTATCGAGTCTGGTTTGCGTTCGTCATGGTAACGACGGGGCGTGACTTAGCGACAGGTCTATTTTCAATCTTGGGGCCCGTGAGATCTAAAATAGTTCTTTCAAGCTAGGATGAGCTGTTATAAAGTCAGGCACAGGCGTACTGCTGCTGCATTTGCTACATTATGAAATTAAGGCACTGCTCGGACGTCAATTTGCCTCTAGCCGTCAGAGGGTTCACGCCCCCCCCCCTTGGCTCTCTCGCGCCCCCCAGGTTGGGAACCACTGACATAGATGACACATACTTAACTTTTTAAGTAGACCAAGCATGATACAAAATATTGTGCCTGATCCACTTAAAAAAGAAAAGGCAAGTTTTGCATCAGATTATTATGTAGATAATGCAAGGCTAGTCTTTGTATAGGCTACTTAATTTCTTGAATGTTGCCTTACCTTTTTTAAGTAGATCAAGCTCAATATTTTTAGTCTGTGCTTGCTGAGACTTTAACCAGACAAGTTATTGCTCCTCATGGTGGCTAGTGTTGACACGGAGCCATGCAGATGACGACCTAGCTCCAGAACAGAGATCTGCTGGATCAGTGTCTACTTGATAGTATTTGAAAGAATTGTAGTTAAATGGCAGTACACTCAATTAATTTTATGTCTGCATCCTTTATATTTAATGGAAAGATTAAACATCAGGATGCAGGAACTACTTCAGAATCTCTTTATTGTCATTGCACAAAGTGCAATGAAATTGGGGTAGAGGCTCTCAAAATAAGTGTTTTTTTTTTAAAAAGATTTCCTTAAAACAAATATATATATATTTAAAAATGTCAGCCAATTTTAAAGGTCAGATTGGTATGATAATGCAATAATTTATAATTCTGCATTATTTACAGAAATAACAGCTCTGGGGTAGAAACTGATTTTTAGCCTGTTTGTTTTTGATCTGATTGCCCTGTAGCGCATCCCAGAGGGCAACAGTTCTATTTCTGGTCATATACATACCACGCCTTCTAAATTGAATAATCTAGCAGAGCTGAGAAGTTGAAAGGTCAAGAATACGAAGTAGATGATGGCGCCGTTACATTCGGTGGACGATTCTACATTGTGTTGTCAGACTGAATGACAGTAAGGTGAGTCAGGAGGGGAAGGCAACACGAATGAAGACTGGTCTGAAAAAGCAATGTATGATATTAAAAAAAAGCAGCATTTCTGTTTCAGTGACAACCCATTTAGATGTGTTTCCATCAGAACATCACATCAAAGTATCCACTTCACTTCCAGTCAGAGCTTCCAACTCCGGTCTACAGCAGTATTCCGGAAGATAACCAACTTGGTCACTGTAAGACAGGGGTGTCAAACTCATTTTAGCTCAGGGGCCACATGGAGGATAATCTATTCCCAAGTGGGCCGGACTGGTAAAAATATGGCATAATTAAAAATAACGACAATTTCAGATTGTTTTCTTTGTTTTAATTTGGTACAAAATAGTAGCACATTCAGAAAATGTATACATCACAAATAATCCTATTGCAAAAACACTTCAAATAAGTTGAAAACTGTGCAAAGTGTGCAATTTCTAGAACAATACCTCAGCAATTGGAACTTAAACTTTGTCTCAGTGTATCTACAAAAGGCACACAACTTTGAGTCTCAGCCTATCTGAGATTGAACAAAATACAAACATCTCTTCTAGGTATCGAATACTTAATTTTGTCATTTCCACATAGTAATCCTGGGCTAACCAAACCATACAAACGGAGGTAGAAACTATTCAATAAGGTTGATTTACTCCTTGCCTTGTAGGCTACACTTTATTGATAGAAAAATAAAAGCTGTGCAATGCATGAAAAATGTCAATCAACCAAACTTATGAACTGAAGTGACTGACATTATTATAGTAAATCCCACACGATTCACTTTCATTAAATCTCCACAGAAGACATTCATGTTCACATCTACATCAGGGTGCAGTGTCTCATGCAGCATTTTTAAGTGGGGTTACCCACTGTTTATTTTACTTCTGAAACCTGGCATCTTTTAGCTTTCACAAGTGCATCAATATCAGGCGTCACATCCTGAGTGGCAGCCAATTTCAGAATTTCATTCAAGTGCTTGTGCGTGAGCTTTGAGCGCAGCTTTGTTTTATTGATGCTCATTACAGAGAACACTTGCTCACAAAGATATGTGGTTCCAAACATGCACAACACCTTTGCAGCAAGGGCTGTCAAGTTGGGGTAACCTGGCAAGAGATTCTGATAAAATGTGTCCAAGCCAGCTGCGGCAAATTTGCCTTTCAAATCTGAATCACACTACAAGTCTATTATTTCAAGTTGAATGTTGACGGGCAGATCTGCGGCATTCACGGTGAATGGTGAGCAAAAAACATTGAAGTCTTTTTCCAGTTCACCAAAAATCTGAAAGCGTTGTTCAAACTCCCGCAATAGTCCTGTTATTTTGTCTTTGAACCGCTTCATGTGTGCAGCATGTTGGGTCGCGCATACATCTTTCAGACAAGGAAAATGAGAAGCGTCACAACCCGCGAGTTGTATCTCCCACAATGACAGCTTCAACTTGAACGCACATATACTGTCATAATACTGTGTGACATCTCTGTTGCGCCCTTGCATTAATTTGTTCAAGTTATTTGCGTGCTGTGTGATATCCACCATAAAGGCAAGGTCCTGTATCCATTCTGTGGACTGAAATACTACCACTGGTTTTCCCTTTTTTTCCATGAACTCTTCAATTTCCCCTCGTAAATAAGAGAAACGCCTCAGCACAGCACCTCGGCTTAACCATCTTACCTCGGTGTGGTATGGAAGCATGGTTGTGGTCGTTCTCCCTGAGAAGGCTGTCAAACTGACGGTGATTCAGGCCTCTCGATCGGATGAAATTAACAGTTTGGACGACCACCTTCATGACGTTATCCATCTTTAATGACTTGCAAAACAATGCCTCCTGATGCAAAATACAGTGAAAAGTCCAAAAATCACGTTCTCCATTTGCAGTCTGCACTATCTCTTTGAATTTTGTCACAACACCCGCTTTTTTCCCAATCATTGACGGAGCACCATCTGTAGCCAGGCTGACAGCGCGGGACCAGTCCACTCCGACCCTGTCCAATGCTCCGATGAGGGCGGTGAAAATATCAGCCGCTGTTGTGGTATCCATCATTGGCACCAACTCCACAAACTCCTCTGTGACCGTCAAAGTGTCATCAACTCCGCAAATGAATATGGCCAGTTGCGCAACATCTGTAATGTCCGTGCTTTCATCAATTGCAACTGAAAACGCAATAAATGTTTTTACTTTGTGCTTCAATTGGCTGTCCAAATCCGCCGAAAGATCAGAAATCCTGTCTGCAATTGTGTTTCTTGTCAGGCTGATATTTGCAAAAGCCTGACGCTTTTCAGGGCACACAAGCTCTGCAGCCTTCAGCATGCATGTCTTCACAAATTCAGCATCACAAAATGGTTTTGAAGTCGTTGCAATTTCATAAGCAATAAGGTAGCTGGCTTTCACTGCAGCATCATTGATTTTTCTGCTGTGACTAAACACAGACTGCTGTTTCTTCAGACAGGCCAACAGTTCATTAACTTTATTTATTGTCTGTTGTCCTTGCAAGTGGTGGTATTTGTCAGCATGAAGGGTCTCATAGTGGCGCCGAAGGTTGTATTCTTTCAGTACTGAAACATGCTGTGAGCACACCTAACACACAGGTTTCCCATTTACTTCCGTGAATAAAAAGGACGATGACCATTTTTCTTGGAAAACTCTGCACTCTGTGTCCACTTTTCGTCTTTTTGACAGAGACATTTTGGGGCAATGAGAGTGCCAAAGCGCATAATGTTGAAAGTATAAGGCAGAATGACAAGGTAGCTCCGGGCAAGCTGCACTACCTGTTTCTACTTGCTCCCTGCTCAGCCCCGGTATAAAGTTTGCGTGCTTAACATAATTGCTATTGCATCTAGTGGACACATTAAGAACAGCAGTTTCTTTCATTGAAAAATTTTACGTTACATTCCAAAGCAGCTTCCAGTTACACACAATCGTCCAGTAGTTCAATGTACAACAAATTAATCAGTGCCAGTCAATGCAATCCATGTAATGCTAGGAAGGATTTTTATAAAATAATATGTAATTTTTTTTTTTTATCGTTTTTTTTTTTTTTTTACAATACTGTACTTCACAAAATCATCTCGCGGGCCGGATTAAACCCGTTCGTGGGCCTGATCCGGCCCGCGGGCCGTACATTTGACACCCCTGCGTAAGACATACTGGACATTTAATAGAAACTTGGTTCTGTAGCAAGTTGTACTAATGCTTTAAATGGGTTTCTATTTTGACCAGCCTCCTCTCCTGGACGGGCATGCATTAAGCTAGGTGATGAAACATCTCATTAATCGCACAAATAACACGATATGACACTTCAAACTATGTGCAGTGTGTACGCCGAAGTCCAATTTTGCGTGCAGCTGATATGCCAATCCTTCCCAAAAACTGCCGTGGAGAGCAGAAGCATCCAAATATAACGCATCACCTCGAACGGCCAAGATTTCACCAACAGCCGAACAGAACGATTTTATTCTCAGTGGAAAACGCGATATTTGAATATAATTTTGACAGTAAATGGGTTTTGATAACATTTCGAATGAGAAATGTACAATTTATTGCCTCAATCTTCGTTCAGTAATTATCTATGATGTTTAGTCATATGTTGGAACCTACAAAAATACAGTTAAATAAATACAAATTGATTTATTTCATATGCAGATAAATACTGCTTAATGAATAAATAGTGTGTTTTATTTCATTTGTGAATAAAGAGAAATAAACTGCATTGCCCATACTCCTTTGTTTTGTGGTGCCTTGTAAGGAATTTTCAATGTGTTTAAGCTAAGTAACATGAGCCAATAAGATTTATGTACTGCAGCACTCTTAGCCAATCAGAGACCACCTTGTTAAAAAAAAACGGCTCGAGCACGATGTTGAAAAAGTGAGGAAGGAGTGAGTGAGCTTAGCGAAGAGACGGATATTTGTAGACGGAATACTTTAGTATCTTATTGAATGTTGGCACGGATATCCTCTGGCAGAGAAACGTTGTGTGCCACTGGAAGTTAGTGACTTGATTGGCATGCTCCACCGGAGAGGAAAAGACTTCACTTCAGTGCCGTTGGTTACAGTGCCGTTTTTTCCCGGAGGCCAAGGGAAGCCAGGCTTCCCTGTTTTTTAGACATCCAATAAAAACATTTATCTTAACAGTTTTGGTTATTCTTTGGTGCTGTGTTGCTGTCAATTCTTACACATTTTCTCGTCTCATTGAGCATTTCAAAATGCGCAAAACAGCACCCCTCTAAATGTTAATGCTGCTATCCATTTGGATGGTACGCCGGTATGTGCAAGTGGTAAGTTGCAAATCTCCCAGCTTTCTTGGGGCATTTCACTGAGGTGCCCCCTTTTGGTCGTAGTATATCGTCGATTTCAAAGTAGAGCGAGCAGAGCTGTACAACTCGCAAAGAAGATGGCTGCGCCCATAGTAAATGGGGGTTGAGATGTATTTTCTTTGTATTTGTACCACCTTGGTGTTTTTAGTGCGCACTCACGCTAGGCCATCTGTACCGTGCCCAAGTCCGTTTTACACCTGTACCGTGCTCAAGTCTAGATCGTTTGGCTAGTGTGAGCACGCCAACCATACTCAAGTCCACTTCCAACCCGTGTCCTGAGCACACTTGGGAGAGGTGTGCTGAGGCCACGGTACAGATGCTAATGAGCCGACACGCGCACACGTACGGCTACGCAACCTGAGCTGGATGACGCATAGTCCATGCGACCCTTCTTTCCCATTAAATAATGAACATGACGGCAAGCAGTTCATGTTGGTACGATAGTGAAGTTGAGTTTTTGATCAAAAATACCCCGTTCGTAGTAGGCGGGCCTGCGCACGGAGTCTAGTCCTCTTTAGAGTAATTTGCACACTCCCGAATGTTCTAATTTTTTTACGAATGAAGACACCCGCATGCAAGAATAAGTTCACGTCCGAGTGTAGGCTACAAACGCGATTAACTATTTACAAGTGCAAAAATGCCAACATATTCTTATTTTGCTGACCACTTGTTTTTTATCCAGACAAAAGCCTCGTAAGGACAGTTCCTCTGCATCTCTCTTGTAGATCGCACCATCTTCAACGTCTTTGTTTAATACGACTGCATCACCTCTTACATGATCAGCAGCTCGCGGATTTCACTTTCTCTCAAGTTAGAAGTTAACTGCTCATGATCATATCGCTGCGTTGTCTCTGTGGAGACAGCGCAGCAACACCACTACCCAAGCCCTTCCCCCTGGAACCGCGGAGCCGTCGCATTTGCAACAGAATTAAACCCAATAAACCACCAATGTGTGCAGGGTCCGGGAGGGTAAATTGGGGTTGTAGTTCAAGCAGGCAATTTAAGGGAGTGTTAACGCACGGACCGTGCCGCGAAAAAGGTGTGCATAAAACGGCCTATTTGGCAGTGTAAAACCGCTTAGTGAGAGAGGGCTGTATCTGAGTAGAACGGCTCCAAATAAGCAACAAAGTCAGTAAAGTGTCAACTGTGTTGTTCTACTAAGCAGCGGACGCTTGGTGACGTATGTACAAGAGGCAACCGTACTCAGGCCTAGTTGAGATTACCTAGTGTGAGCACAGGCCAGCGCACAGCAGGGGGGGGGCAATCGTACTTGAGCAGGGTACAGGTGTGAAACGGACTTGGGCACAGTACAGATGGCCTAGTGTGAGTGCGCCCTCAATGTCATTTTTAAATCCTCTTACACACTTGATTTTGATTTCATTGCTGCTTTAATCCGGTCACCAATTTATGCATTGCACGGTCTTGCTTTGCGTGCAATTCAATGTAAAGTTGTGTTTTCAAGCTGGTTGGCTAAAGAGGCTATGTTGCTAATGATGACTAGCCTGCAACTACTCTGCCTCGAGGCTCGACAGCAACACAAATGACAAACTGGAAGGCTGGAGCAAGAGAAATACGTCACGTTCTCGCTAAACCTGGTCATTCGTACCGGAAAACCATCCAAATGGATTACAGCATAAATACTGAATACGCGGTAAAACACGACATTGCACACTGTATGTCCACGAGGAAGCCAGCCCAAGATGGCATCCCTTGGTGAAAAAAAAAAAGGATTAGCCAATCAGGTGAGGCTACCGTCATGACACTGCCGTCCTGTGATTAGTCAGCAGGGTGCCAAGGGAAGCCAACGGGCCCTTGGCTGGACACCAATCAAATCAAAGCATCAACGTCAACATAAACAAATAGCGGGAGATTAGCACGTTTCCATTTTCATCATATCATCGTATAAGCAAGTGCAGTTATGGAGGGTGGAGATTTAGAGTGGTTATCACATTTTCAATGAGGAGAACTATGTCTGCACCGAGTGGCTAGCTGTTAGGGCTAAACTTCAGCTACTCTTTTGCTGGCCATATCTTCTTTTTGCTAAAGATTCATGCTCCCTGGGTCTCTTATTGACCTCTTCGCCACCATGAAAGACAGGAGAATGGCCTTCCTCTACAAATAGGGTGAGTAAAATACACAACTGCCGGTGAGGCATTACTGTTCCCTGAGCTGTCTGTTAATTATTTTTTGTGTTATTATATTTCTAATTGTGCATTGATTGCCTGGAATAAACTGCATTGGTCAATCAAATGAAGTTGTTGTTTTATCGCGGTTGTTAACGCTGAAAATCAGCACCAGGGACAGCAGGGCTCACCTGAACAGATGTGGTTGTGTTTGTTTATAGCGCGAGAAAGAGAGGGAGCGCGTGTGTCGTGTTGGTCAGATTACAGGCGTGTGTAAGTCCTGGTAATATTACCAGGTGCTCAAATAGCTCTTGTAGTTACATTTAATACATACAAGCTTCGACATACTCTTTTCTGTCCACCACCTTCAAAAAAACATGTAGATTAAAGGTTTTTTCTCATTTGGCTTCCTCAAAAAAGATCCCCACGCCACGCCACTGGTTGGTTAGCTGCTGCTGCCTCTTGAGGAGGGACTCTGCTAGCAGACCTGCATTGCCACACTGGATTATCTCTTTCATCTTGCCTTCATCGTTTGGTCGTTAACCCAGCTCGTTGACTCAGCTCATTGACTCTGCCGCGCTGCTCGGTCATCCTGTGGATACGTTATTAGCGTACCCGCTATTATTTGTTGATTCTTTCATTCTAATTACATATGCCTGTGTTAATAACATCTATTGGTAAACAGGAGATTTAGCTAACTCACCATCAACTGCTAAGCACTCAGGATCCTGTTCATTAAAACATTTATATAGTAACCTTACATAATATTACACTTCCAGCGCCAGGAAGGGGTTACACAAAGATAATTATTACGAATAGTTATTCTTTCAGGTCTCATCAGAAAAATTGTGGAATTCGTTTTCTATGGTTGATATTGTGGTTGATTTGGACGCTTCTATCGCTGAAAATCAAACATGTCCGACATACAGTTAACTCGCAGTGCAAAATGCAATGGCAACGCTTTACATTAAGGTCCTTGTATTAAGCCTTTGTTAAAAGGTAATAAGACCCTTATTACCTTTTATTAACATTGAATGGTGTAAAGATAAGAGTATCTATAAGTGTTAATAATAACATAATAAACATGTTTATTATGAGATTATAAGACTTTTATAAGCACTTATAAGTAACTTGTTAACTATTTATTGATTGCTTGATAACATTAATAATAGTCTTGAGACCAATTTATTGAGTCTTACTAGATTACCTATTATGTCATTGTTAAACCTTTACTCAGCATTTTTCATGATTATTAAGGGTAATAAATTCTTTCTTAAACTGCTAATTATGCATTTTGCAGGTACGAGATCTAAAGTGGGAACAATGCTTATTAAGGTAAATAAGTCTGCACATGTTGAGTGAGTGTGATCTGTTTTGTGCCTCATATCATATCCATTAAAAGCTTTTATTTTTAAGGTAATTTTAACCAGGAAGTTCTGTATGCAAATGGGTGATTGCGTGATGCATATACTGGTCTGCGGAAGCTGGTGAGCGACTCTTAGATCATGACATCGGCAGGGAGCTCGTTCCACCACTGTGGTCCCGAAACAGAGAAAAGTTACCAAGTTACCAATGCTTGGAGGTAGGCAGGGGCAGTTCCATCAACTGCCTTGTATGCCAGTACCATCATCTTAAATCTGATGCGAGCTACTACAGGGAGCCAGTGGAGGTCCTGGAAGAGGGGGGTCTCATGGGAGAACTTGGATAGGTTGTACACGAGGCGTGCTGCCGCATTCTGGATGCGCTGCAAAGGTTTAATCGCAGAGGCAGGGAGTCCAGCCAGGAGCGAGTTGCAGTAGTCGAGGCGGGAGACGACCACTGAATGGACTAGAAGCTGAGCTGCTTCCCTTGTGAGGAAAGGCCGGATCCTGCAGATGTTGTAAAGTGCAAATCTGCAGGATCGGGCCACCGCAGTGATGTTTGCGGTGCAGCATAACTGATTGTCCAGTACCACACTAAGGTTTCTGGCAGTTGGAGAAGGAGATACAGTGATTTTCTCAACAGTGACCAGTAAGTCCATGAGTGGGTAATCTTTCCCTGGCATTAGGAGGAGCTCAGTCTTGTTAAGGTTAAGCCTCAGGTGATGGGCAGTTGTCCAAGAGCTGACGTCTGCCAGACATTCAGATATGCAAGTTGCTATCAGGGCTTTGCCAGATGAGGGGAAAGAGAGAAATAGCTGAGTGTCGTCAGCATAGCAGTGATAGGAAAAGCTGTGTGTTGTAGTTACAGAGCCCAGGGATCTGGTAGAGGGAGAACAGAAGAGGCCCCAATACCGAGCCTTGAGGGACACGAGTTTCAAGCGTGCAAGGTTTGGACAAGGAGCCATTTCATGTTACGTAAGTGCGATTCATCAGATAGGATGTGAACCAGGAAAAGTTCAGCGAGAGTGGCAAGGAGGATCTGGTGGTTCACCGTGTCAAATGCTGCGGACAGGTTGAGGAGAATGAGAACCGATTAGAGGGACGAGGCTCTGGCAGCATGGAGGGAAATGTAACTGAATTTGTCAGCTTCCTGACTTTGCTAAATAGGCAACGGTAGCTCCGCCCACCAATCAAGCCTATTCTTGTCACCTTGTGACTGAAACTAGCCCCAATGACCTATTACTAAAAAACAACGACGGCAGCCAAAACTAACACAGCGGCAATAGGGTTAAAGTTAGTACAACCAATTGTAATGCTAAACAAGCTCTTTGTTTTAAGACTCACCTACAGCCCGATATTAGACAACCTTCTTAAAGACAATTATAAAAATGTATCTTTTTTTTCCACATTTTATCAACCTTGACAACATATAGTACTCATTAACTGTTAATAAGTGTATATTAAAGGACTTATTAACCTTAATAAGCATTGTTCCTGCTTCAGATCCCGTACCTGCAAAATGCATAATTAGCAGTTTAATAAAGGGCTTATTAACCTTAATAAGCATGGTTCCCTCTTTAGATCCCGTACCTGCAAAATGCATAATTAGCAATTTATTAAAGGACTTATTAACCTTAATAATCATGGTTCCCGCTTTAGATCCCCTACCTGCAAAATGTATAATTAGCAGTTTAATAAAGGACTTATTAACCTTAATAAGCATGGTTCCAGCTATAGATCCCTTACCTGCAAAATGCATGATTAGCAGTTTATTAAAGGACTTATTAACCTTAATAAGCATTGTTCCTGCTTCAGATCCCGTACCTGCAAAATGCATAATTAGCAGTTTAATACAGGGCTTATTAACCTTAATAAGCATGGTTCCCGCTTTAGATCCCGTACCTGCAAAATGCATAATTAGCAATTTAATAAAGGACTTATTAACCTTAATAAGCATGGTTCCAGCTTTAGATCCCTTACCTGCAAAATGCATGATTAGCAGTTTATTAAAGGACTTATTAACCTTAATAAGCATGGTTCCTGCTTTAGATCCCGTACCCGCAAAATGCATAATTTGCAGTTTAAAGGTCCCATGGTATGACAATCTCACTTTATGAGGTTTTCTAACATTAATATGATTTCCCCTAGCCTGCCTATGGTCCCCCAGTGGCTAAACTTGCATTTGGTGTAAAACGAACACCAGGTATCCTGCTCGCCTTTGAAAAAATGGAAGATCAGACAAGCTGATTTGGAATGTGGCCCCATATGTCGTCATAAGGGGCCACCTCCTCTTTACCTTACCTCCCCTTACCTCCCGCCCAGAGAATTTGGCCGGCAAATGAGACAATGAGCTATGACCGTGCGAGCGCCACGTGTGTGTGTGTGTGTGTGTGTGTGTGTGTGTGTGTGATAACACACACTGTGACGCAAGTGTTGTACACTTCTTTGTTATTTGGATAACCGTTCTGTTGTTGGTGTTATGGCACATAACACGTTGGTTCTCTGACGTCTCTGTTATTTCCACGACGAGACTGTAGTGGGGGTTATCTCAGCCATGGTTGAGAAAGAATTAGGGGAAAGGAACTTTGGCTTTGACTCCCTGAAATACATGAACCGCGACATGGAGGCGAAAGGGTTTGTTGTCCACGATTGTCTCCCGCCAGGTTCAGTCTACTTCAGATTGATGTGGAAGTGGAAGAACCAGAGACGTCGGAGAACTCCGACGCAGTCGTTGGAGATTCATAATATCGTCTGTAGGCGTACACAGCTTTTGGCCGTGATAATATATATCATATGATATAGATATCTATATATAATATGATATTATTTAGATATAGAGCTCCAGGACTCCCACCGGAGCACCCGGAGTGTTCTAGAATATTTACAGAACACGGCTAAAGGCTGTGTGCGCCTCGCCATTGCGATACATCCACTGTAAACTGAGTGCATGGTAACGTGGCAGCAAGCTGCTCAGGGCCACACTCCCACCCTCCTCCGTGACCCGCCTCTCTCCTCATTTGCAATAAAGCTACAGACCCTGAAACGGCACGTTTGGGGAAAGCAAGCCTGCACATGCGCCAGAAATGTCTTTACACTGTTGCTCAAACTTAGTATTACTCTACTCCTTGAGCCTCCACAAATGTCAGTATAAGCAATTTAATAATTGATTTGCATGCATAGTACACTACACTTTCCATTGAAAAATTACCCCTGTTACCATAAATTGTCAAATTTTATAATGTAATCAAATGCTCACACACTAGCTGATTTCAGACAAACGTGTAAGTCCTGATATTCTCCTGATGGGCTGTATGTGTGAACAACATATCCTGACATTTGTACCCTGAAAATCTCCTAAATAATACTACCCCTGTGGTAGTATTTTCTCTGTAGGAAATTACCTTTTATGTGAATGAGGAGTAGAAAGTCAGTATTTCTCACACCACTTCAGTGGACGTGTTGATGACAGTTCTGCATGTCATTGAGTGGCCCCCTAAATGATAATCAGCCTGTTGCCTTTTGTTGGCTGAATGGTTAAAAAATATTTAAATGTTGGCACTGCTTTTAAGATCCATTTGTGGTGAACGAATGTTATACGTTGTAAAATTATAGGCAAAATGTTATTATATTATGCGCTCAGAAATGTGTTACATTACCGACAGGTTTCCACATTGTTGCTATGGGTTTAATTGCAACTAGAGGTTGAGACAATTCTAGTCTATATTAAAGCATCCATAATGTAGCATGCCATGGGACCTTCAATAAAGGATTTATTAACCTTAATTACCATAAAAAATGCTTAGCAAAGGTTTAACAATGACATAATAGGTAAGTTAGTAAGATTCAATAAATGGGTTTGTAATGTGTTTATTAAAAACTATAAGAAACTCATGAGACTATTATTAATGTTATAGCAATCAATAAATAGTTAACAAGTTACTTGTAAGTGCTTATAAAAGTCGTATAATCTCACAATAAACATGTTTATTATGTTATTATTGACCCTTATAGATAGTCTTATTAACCCCAATTAATGTTAATAAGCATATAATAAGGTATTATTACCTATTAACAAAGGCTTAATACAAGGAGCTTAATATAAAGCGTTTCCAATGCAATATATATAGTTATTTTCATCATTCAAATGTGTTGATAACCGTTCTAACTAGGGCTGCAACAGCGAATCGATATAATCGATAAGAATCTATTACTAAAAGCGTTGGCAACGAATTTGGTCATCGATTCGTTGAGTCGAGCGATTAATGCATCACTCGTAGGCTGTTTTACAGCCAGCCGCCGACAGGTTGGTTCATGGTTCATGCACGCCCACAGCGAGCTTTAGTGTGAGCGACCACTGCTTTTATTTTGGTCATATCTTAACACTGGACTGTAGGCCTATATAAAAGGGTTGTACCTTCACTGTCTTTGGGTTAAAAAAAACTCCTTCAACTCAGTATCCGTCTAGTCCCACCAAAAACCCTGTCAGCTGCTGCTGCTGCTGCAGACGGTGTGCAGATGGGCTCGGAGTCTGCACCGCGTGCATCAACAGTCATTCAAAGCAGCGGTAGTAATCACACAACCGGACGGTGTAGAAAGTCCCATCAGTTGAAAACAGTAATCCAGTTTTTAAATCCATGTTAAAATCAGCAGGATATAGAGCTAGTTAGCTTAAAGAAAAGTAGCAAACAGTGTCAAATGTGATGTGTTCAGGTCAGCTCAGTAATATGATTGATATGTTCAAATGCAACACAAAAGAAAATTATTGAGATTTGGGCGAAAACTTGTTTTCCCAGCAATATAAAATAGATAGTAAAGGCGGAATTATGACCTGTTTAACGTCCTATCTTGAGCTATGATCATCTTATCAGCAATTAAATCTATAATACAAGTTCTATTTCAACAAAATAATATATATTGAAAAGTATCAAGAGTGGTATCAATAAAGACTTGGATCGTTAAGGAGTCTCAAAAATGTTATCAATATTAATAAAAATTAACGATCTCCTCTCCTGTCATCTGAGAAAAATAAAGATGATTTAATTTATTTTTAACGTTAGTATTTACCAGTTCAAGATCTTATCGGTTAACCATGGACATCCCTTATATACCGTATATATAAAAATGTATATCATACATTGTATGTTTTTCAATTATGTATTTTTATTTTTTTATCATTTAATATTACTTTTAATAATTCCGGGACGTTGGAGCAATAACCTGGTGTTTTTACACTTCAGTCTGCACTGTGAATTTTAAGTAATGTTCAGTTATTGAATAAAGGCAATTAAAAATGTTTATTTTTATATCCGATTAATTAATTGCATTAATTGAAAAAATAATCGACCGATTAATCGATTATTAAAATAATCATTAGTTGCAGCCCTAGTTCTAACGAGAAATGGGCCTATTATTGTCACAACCTTTGTAACTTGATTGTATATGATGTTTCATTTGTTAAATTGCTCTCTGCGTTTTTTTATTCTCATTTAAGATTTGAGGGAATAGAATCGGAGCAGGCTATATTCTGTTTAAGATAGAACCAAAATGATATATTTTATTACACAACAAGCATTTCAAACATCCGGCACAATGAGCCACATTATTATTCGGAATCTCCCCGCCCCCCCCAGTTATCGTGTAAATCCATATGCGCTCGTTCAGCAAAGCGTTGAGCACATCGTGCCCTGATTTGATGGCCAAGAGCCTGGTAAAATCAAGTGAAGTCACTATATATGTACACCTTTTTTGTACATTGTTGTATAAGTAACTTATCATGTACAGAACACTCTACATACTCATCTGCAAATACATTAACATATACATTGATTAAGAGCCGAACTGCCGCCATAAGATTAGGCTAAAAACAGCAACAATAGGGCTGCTGAGGAATCTGTGTGCCGGGGTCGGTCTGTCCATGTGTCTGTCTGTCTGCTAGTGCGTGTGTGTGAGAGTGTGTTTGTGTGTGTGTGTGTGTGTGTGTATGTGTGTGTGTGTGTGTGTGTGTGTGTGTGTGTGTGTGTGTGTGTGTGTGTGTGTGTGTGTGTGTGTATGAACCATGATCTAACATGTAGGTAAAGTCTTAATGTGTGAAAGAATGAGAGATAGAAAAAAGTACAAGAAAAACTCATCTCATATATATATTCACAGCTTTGTTACATGTGGGGATGTGGGTGAGAGAGAGAGAGAGAGAGAGAGAGAGAGAGAGAGAGAGAGAGAGAGAGAGCTTAAAGGGATACTTCACCCATTTAGAACCGGTGTTCTATCATTATAAAATCACTATTGTAATATAAAAAAAAAGGTTATTTTCCCTCAGTCTAACCCAGTCTTCCCTTGGCTCAGCTTTCCTGATCTAATTTTCTCCCGAGATGACGTCAAATGACGCGTTTACGAGATGTAAACACAATGTCCGCCATGTTTCTTCACAGCTTAGCTAGGAAACAAATTTGCAATGTGAAACAGCCAAAGTGGATTTTGAAAATCTATTGTTGGATTCGGACATTCAGGGCTATTATTATGAGCCAGAATACAGCCAGGAAGAATTGACACAAATAGAGGAGAAACAGACGTCTGAGCATAGAGTAAGTATTTGTTTTTTTACTAACACATTTGCTACAATAGTTTTGGGTCCCGGGGAACGTGACAATGTAGTTATCCGAAAGTAGTCGATCTTATTGGCAGAGCATAAGCTACGTTATGTTGCTTGAAGTCCATGTAATGCTGTATAGGCTACTCAAGGCATTATTTATCTTGCTTTGCTAATGTTGTTCTCTTTCTTTCTTAGACAGTATCGGCTTCCAATGTTGTCCAGGCCATCAGAGCTAATTACCCAGCACAAGATGGGCAGTACAATGGCTACCAGGAGACAGTAGATGCTCAAGATGAGCAGTGACTATTTTGACTCTAGCAAACGCACCCTACACGTTTCATTTTTGTAAATAGTTCATATTTTTTCATGAATAATACTTCAAATTCATGTTGGTTGTTGTGATTTGTTTACCGACCCAAGTGCTGTTATACTAAAGTAGGCCTACTGTATAAGATAAAAAAATATTTCAACTGGGGAGAAAAGGTTGAGTACAAATATTTGATATGCTGAGCTACTGTAATTAGCAAACGTTTTTATGTTGTACAGTTATATACAAATGATGCGTTTGAAAAAGGGTGGGTAACCGTTCGGGGATGGTGGGTGGTGCAGCGAGCGCAATGCACTGCCCTAGTTGAGGATTTCTTACTTTTGAGCCAGAGAGACACTTTCTGCCTTTTCTCAGGCTAGGATGAACCAATTTAAAAATTCTTTGCACATGTATAATACATAGAATTATTTACTTCATATAGCCTTAATATCTCCACTGGTGAAGCATCCCTTTAAGGGGAGCATTGGTTTGTCCGAAAGTAAAATGTCTTCCATTAAAGCAGCAGTTCCCAAACTTTTTTTCCTGCGCACCCCCTTCTACGTCCCAACCGGGTTAGTGCACCCCCAATCCCCACTTCAAAAAAAAGAAAAAAAGAACACGCATGACAATATCAGCATCAACATAGTTTCAATATAATGCAACAAAGCTACACATAAGCTTCCACTTTTAAGAGGATGAGTGACAGACACAGGCTCAGTCAAAGAAAGCAGAAAAAGTTATTTTCAGCCGCGTAAAAGAAAAATTGCAGCAATAGGCCTATTAAATGACCGTGGAGCTAGCATCATCATCATCATCAGTGAATGAAGTTACAAATGATCCACAACATTAAAGAGAATAGGCTCCGAAACAGATAAAATAAATAAAAACAAGGATCCATCTGAAACTTTTCAAGTGTGACAATAAAATTAGGCTACGATCCACAACATATTTAAGTAACAAAGAGCATAGGGTCAAATATAAAATTAAAAGAGGATTCATCTGGAACTTTTCAAGTGCAGCGCAAAAGTCGCTCAGCCTGCAGTGAGAGAGAGAGAGAGAGAGAGAGGGAGAGAGAGAGAGAGAGAGGGAGAGCGGTGGGAGACGGGGAGGAGGATGTGTGAGTATTCCCAGTAGGCCTATATGTGTAGCAATAATATCAAATACCCTACTTACCCATATTAATGCAACAGGTGGGCTTGCAACTTGGCAAAAAGCTCTCCGAAGTTTGGCGCAATGGAAGACAGTTTAAAGGCCGTGTTGCAGGGTTTCTTTTCCAACGAATTTGTGCAATTTGCTTGTTGGTAATAAAGATTTAAACTATTATTTATTGTATTTATGTTGTTAGGTATCACAAAATAGAATGTAATACAAAAAAGAAGGTACTATTTTAGCGGTTTGCTATTGATTCTCATTTCCCCCAGAATGCATTGTATGACATCACGTTGGGGAGACACGGACCAAAGCCGCATTGAGACCCTTGAGAGTAGAGACTAGTAAGAGAGTGTTCAGCAGATTTTACAGATACATAGATAAATAAATATAGATTATATATTAGTATATGCTACACGTGAACCTCCTAAGATGGCGCAATTTGATTGGTTCGCTATCTCAGGATATTGGGCAATATCCCATGATTGACATCTCAAAATCAATATTATTTTCATCGCAAAATGTCCGCTAATAACAACAAATAAACCGCTAATAAAAACAAATAAATTCCTATAAATCCCTATAATAAATTATTTTTGGAGCGTTCATGTGTAGTATATACTAAAACATTTAATTAGTCGTTTGGTATTAATAAAGACTTGACTAGACTATCTAATTGTTAATTAATAGCCTAGATAGATAGATAGATAGATAGATAGATAGATAGATAGATAGATAGATAGATAGATAGATAGTCTAGTCAAGTCTTTATTAATACCAAACGATGATTTGACTCACACAGTATAGCCTACAAGACCACACAGAGCAAGGGAGACAACAAGTCTGACTGGACATACACAAAATACATCACATTTAAACTAGACACATTGTTGATTAGATAGATAGATAGATAGATAGATAGATAGATAGATAGATAGATAGATAGATAGATAGTGTAGTCAAGTCTTATTAATACCGAACGATGATTTGACTCACACAGCATAGCCTACAAGACCACACAGAGCAAGGGAGACAACAAGTCTGACTGGACATACACAAAATACATCACATTTAAACTAGACACATGTGTTGATTAGATAGATAGATAGATAGATAGATAGATAGATAGATAGATAGATAGATAGATAGATAGATAGATAGATAGATAGATAGATAGATAGATAGATAGATAGATAGATAGATAGATAGATAATTAAATATGTTCAATTATTTGCCTTGCGGCGCCAGCCAGTCCTGTGGGCAAAGGCAATTTAGCCATGTGCACCTAACACAAGAAAGAGTAATGTTGAGAAGTCATACTAAAAATGGATAGCAAGCGAAAGCTAAACCAGACTGTATCAATAACATTGTGAAGATGTGAATGGAATCTTCACTGTGTTTAACATGTTTTAAAAGATTCACGTGTTCCTGTCTGGCTGGTAGCCCTGTAATAGTCTGCAGCTGTGGCTCATAGGCTAATTGAGCCACACCCATTCTGGTGCTCTTTAAGAGGACAAGAGTTCTAGGCTGGAGGGAAGGCTTGAGTTGTGCAAGTGAATCGACTGTTGTGGTATTGTTTGTTTTAAGTAAAAATATGTTTTTACCAATAACATTGTGCATCAAGGAAACTCTTTTTCACACACATACTTTGGGTCCATTCTAACTTATGGTTAGAGGCTAGTCTTTAAATCTTTCAGTGGCTGAATGTTGATGATAAAATGGATTGTTTTGCATAAGATGAGTGTGTGCGACTGTGCGTGTGTCCTTTCCAGCTTTGGCATACTGCATGGTTATGAAGGCCTTATGGTTAGTTGTAGTCTTAGTGAAGCAGCCTAACCTTGGAGTGTTTGTTTCCGGGCGTGCGAGAGTGAGAGAGAGAGCACTCCCGCCGTGGTGATGTTCGGCTTGTTGTGGGCTGTCTGTCAGCATCCGCCGTGTTGGACGATGTGCTTTGTGTATGTGTTCAATGTACATCTGTCTGGTCGTATTTGTGGTAGATTGATGGTTAAATAATGTCACACCACGATCGGTCATACTTGCAGGCACTCATTTGTAAGTGCACTGATTGCATGTCCGATAGGCTAAACCTGCCATTTATTCAGTTGATTGCTCTTCTAAGTGCGCCAGATTGGTGTCAATTATTGTCGTGTTTGCATTGTAATGCACAACTTTTCCTCTCCTTGTTATAAATCAACGTGCATCCAAACAAGTTTAGCCAATGCAGCCTCCTGTGTTGCTTTAAAATATATACCATATCGGATTATCAAAAAATGTTAAGTGTGTGCGTGTGTGTGTTGTCATGTAGGCTAAATATTGATTGTCTTGCATCCAGGAAATATTGTAATGTTATAGGCCTATTGCAAAATGTATATCGGTATTGCGCAATAATCGGGAGATGGGGACCCCCGAATATTGACAGGTATTTTGCACACTGGGTAAAATAAAGCTTAGAAATATACACTAGGCAAAGATGTTGTTACTGGAGCTAGTAAGCTACCATCAAAACGTGGGATAACTTATCAGAAATCTGATTACAACGTCGGGGGTAAAATTTAATTAGGGATTATCTAGGTGGGACCCATTTCACAGGTGGGACTGGCAAGTTAGCCCATAGCTAGCATTATGCCTTCTATTTCTAGATCTTCTGACTAAGTTTACCGGCAGTTATCTGAACGACATAATCACTGTCACTAGATATAAAGAAAACGTTGGCTTTCACTCGGTGCTATTCACTGACAGTGAAAATAAATAAAAGTGTTGTTATTGTATGCACTGCTGTTCATTGACTGGCTCCAGCGCTCATTGCTGCGTTGCTAAATGATAGCAACTCTCCACTCATTCTCCTCTGACCATGCATTTAATTGGCTTTGACCGCCATCAGTTCTCGGCAATTCCTCATTCGCCCTCTCACGTCTGACAGGTTCGAAATTATACATCTGTGGGCCATCATACATGTTATTTGTGGTTCTTGCCATCTCTTAGGCACCATTGTTCTAGTACTAGACTGAGGCTACCTTCCACCACGTCTCCCCAACGTGACGTCATCGCCAAATGGCTTAGAAAACACCCATTACTGCCAAAAACAACAAAAACTGGACTTTAACACTATTTTGGAAATGATACACATATTTTGAGTACTTTATGTACCATTAATCAAAACTTCTGGTTAACCTGCACGTAGGCCTTTAAACCTCAAATCCTTCTCAACAGCATCCAGTCTTTGCTGATGTTTAGTTTTAACTGCTGCCATAGCAGAGAAACCAGCCTCGCAGATAAGTTGTGGCGAAGGGCATCAAAACTCTCAAGGCTTGCTTTGCCAAGACTGTGTATGATGTCAGTGACTCGGTCCAAAAATCCACAAGTGGCTTTCGTTTGAACTGCAACGGCAGTGCTCCATCAGATGGCAGCTCAATCAGCTGCTCCTGCTCGTGAAATGACAGCTGTAGGACGGGCAGGGAAACTTCAAATGGATTGCGAATCCAGCGTTTCCGTAGCTGCTCGGCGAGTTGGTTGAGGTGTTCAATTATGAGACTTTTCAAATGCTCACCTAGGTCCATGTCATTTTCCCCCAACAACTTGTGAAGCGTAGGGAAACACAGGTGTGTGTTCCCACTCACACAACTCGCCCAGAACCGTAGCTTCTTTATCATGGCCTCAATCCTGTCTTGTGTGTTGAACACAGTTACACTGACTCCCTGCAGACTTAGATTGAGTTCATTGAGAGCTGAGAAGATGTCGGCTAGATAGTCGAGCCTTTTCAGAAAATCTTCGTCATGCATACTGAAGGCCAAATTAAACGGAGTCTCCTCAAAAAACTGCTGCAATTTGTGCCAGAGTTCAAAGAGCCTTGTCAGCACATTGCCGCGGGACAGCCAACGCACCTCTGTGTGCAGCAGTAGTGATTTGTGTTCGCTGCCCATCTCATTACATAACTGAATATTCTTGAATTTAGCGGACAAGCTTCAATGAAGTTCACCAGTTTGACTGCGTCAATATATGCGTTCAGCACTGCAAGTAGATCAGCTGGCATGTTTTTGGCTGCGAGGGCCTCTTTGTGAATATTGCAGTGTAACCAGCGGATGGATGGACAGACTCCCCTAACATGAGCTATAAGCCCTGTGTGTTTCCCCGTCATTGATTTTGCCCCGTCTGTGCAAATTCCCACACAGCGCTCCCAGTCGATCCCATTGGTCCTCATAAAAACGTCAATTAAATTGAAGATTTCCTCTCCTGTTGTTCGGGTAGCAAGGGGCCGACAGAACATTTTTTTTTCTTGTACCATTCCTTCAAAAAGGTATGCACTTACAGAAGAAGATTGGCCAGATTTGCAACATCTGTAGACTCGTCTACTTGCAGAGAGTAAAACTCACTTTTCTTCACATGGCTGATGTCTTCAGACATGGCATCAATGCGGCGCGTCACAGTGTTATTGGACACAGGAATCATGTCCAACTTTTTTGCCTCTTTCTCTCCAATCATACACTCCACAATCTCCGCAATTGTGTGCGGCAGCCCCTTTCTCCCTACTCTTTCATAGACCCAACGCATGAATGAAACTGCATTTGTTTTTGGCTTTTCTGCAACTCCTCCAACTTTGCTTTAAAAAATGTAAGGGGCTTTTGACTTAAATTGCCATGTTTCGTGTGCAGGTGACGACAGAGAGAAGACAGCTTCAGACAGCTGTTTGCTAGAACCTCACTGCACACCACGCACTGAGGCTTCGGGCAATCTGTATCGCCAATCCAAGTGAAGCCCAGACCCAGATAATTGTCATCATATTTGTGTTACACCATACACTGGTGTTCACCCTCATCAACTCTTTTTTTCCATCTCCTTCCCTCCTCTTCGGTTTCTTCTGGCACATTGTCTGGCTCCCGCTCATTTTCTTTCTCTATTCTCTCCGTCTCTGTTGCCTCCAAATCCTCACTCTCTCTTGGTCCCTCTCCTCCTTTGTGAATAACAACTTTATCATAAGCCGTCCCACTTGACAGTTTCCCTGATTTCAGCCAGTTAAGCATATTTATAAGGAATGAATTAAACGAGTTGGCGCGCGTATAGCCTAGCCTGCAGTGCGTAGAAGAAGACAACAGTGCTCAGCTGTCTTCTTCTACGTTTCTTCGTTTTTCTAGTTTTTTGATTTAAAATAAAAAGGATTGCAAAGGAAATGTTTACTGTTCAGGTTTTTTTTAAATCCCACTTAAGAAACAGCCCTGTAATTGTGTAATATTACACCAGACCACCATTACATTTTTCATCCCGCGCACGCCCTGGTGGCAGATCGCGTACCCCTGGGGATGCGCGTTCCACACTTTCAGAATTCCTGCATTAAAGGACTAGAGCCTTGGGCTTCTCACCTCACTGTGTGTGTATGTGTGTGTGTGTGTGTGTGTGTGTGTGTGTGTGTGTGTGTGTGTGTGTATGTGTGTGTATGTGTGTGTCACACACACGCACACACACGCACACATGACAGATTGCAGGCCACACATGTAGACATGTAGACCCTTTTTCTAAAAAGCAATAACCCCCAGCGGGCGTGTGATGTATAGGGGGCACGTCTCTGGCTGGGATGACCCTATTGATCCATAGGCTGCTGCTCAGCTCACCAACTACATTGTCTCCAAACCTATTTTTGAGTTTTGATCTTGTAAACCGGAATACCCACTCCCCTTCATCTATTTCTCACTCCTCCCCTTCCTCTCCCCCTCTCTCTCCCCCCTCGCTCTCATTTCCCCCCCTCCCCTCCCTCTCCCCCCTCCTTCTCCCCCCTCTCTCTCCTTCTCCCTCCCCCTCTACCCCTCTCCCTCCCCCTCTACACCTCTTCCTCCCACCCTCCCCTCCCTCTCCCCCTTTCTATTGCCCTCACTCTCTAAGGCAGTGGTATTCACTATTTTTTTCAGGAGAGCCGCACTGACAGGACGACGTCAACAGGAGAGCCATTTTTACCGCAAAGTATCAAAAGCTATAAATCCAGTCATAAATAAGTATGCCTGCTTAATAAAATGTCCTCCCTGAAGCAGTGTTTCCCACAGAATTTTGTGAAACTGTGGAGGGAACCTGGTCCTTAGCGGGGTCCGGGGGCATGCTCCCCCGGAAGAAAATTTGGTACCTTTTAACCTGGAATGCATCAATCTGGTGCACTTTGAGAGGAAAATTAAGACCTGTGTGACTGTGTGCTATTTTCTGGAATAATGTGGAGACACTGGGTCACATAACATGGAAGCTTGAAGAATAAGTTAATAAGATAAGTCCATCTAAAGAGCACATTCTCTCTTGTTATGCAGGAAAACCGCCAATCTGGCAACCCCACTGTCAGCGTAGAGCCGATCAAGTTTAAAAATATTTTCTAGACAAGGCTATATTTCCACCTTTTAATGCCACTGTTGATTTATTTTTTAAATAATTGTTTGTCTTGTTTTTTTAATTATCTGTATTCACTGCATGATCATATCACTGTATATTTTTACCGCCATGCGAGCCGCAAATAGAGGCTTGGCGAGCCGCATGTGGCTTGCGAGCCGCGCAATGAGTAATGCTGCTCTAAGGGAACCTGAAAGACACTTATCATTGTCCTATTGCAGTCAAGCATCCATCTGTTGCTAACCTTGACATAAAGTCTACATACCATGTTCTGTCATGGGTCGCTACCATGACAACACACGGGCCAGAATCTACGGCCCTGTCCACGCGGGCGAAAACGATCCGTTTTCGTTTTATGCGGTTCAGGAATCTCCGTTAGGACGGATTCATTTCGAAACCGCATCGAGCTGTAGAAACGCTGTAGTACACATTCCAGGCACATAAGGGGCGCTGCTTCTGCTACAGAACTACAGCATAAAAAAAGCAGAAGAGGTGAGCATGCGCATAAAGCCTGGGCGCTGTTTATTAACATACCCTCCTGGTAGAGCTTCGCGGTGGACCGAAATAGATTTGAAGGCCCCGTTCACACGGGCGAAAACGATTTCTTCCCCTCCGCATCCACACAAATCCTAACACGAAACCACATTGGTCCGGATATAATTGAAACCACCCAGGGACATGGTTTCCGAAAAGTGTGGTTTCGGGCACCGGATCCCCCGGTTTCACCAAAAAATCGGCTCTGTGTGGACGGGGCCTAAACTTGAACTGTTTTACTGGACCCCGCCAGAACCCACTGCATTACTTCCTGGGTCCTCCACCAACTACTACTGAAGAGTTCCCAAAAAGACCCTCTCTAGAAAGTATGGCCTGCACATACAGCCAAACAAACACAGCATTTGCTTCCTATCTCAATAAAAAAAAAAATATATATATGTATATATATATATATATATATCAAAGTATGCACCACCATATCAATGAATCAATCTTTGCAGTGACCTGAGCCTCACAGCTTCACTGTCCTTGAGTTCCGTTCCAATGAAGGGGAGTAAAGCAAACTGGATAAGGAAAGCACATGAGGGCAGCTCCATGGATGGTCTTGTTATCAGATTGAACATCTCTCCTGCAGCCCACAGACACATCCCCTGTCTGCACTCATACAGCGAGCCATCTGTTGCCTAGTCACCCACCCACAAGCACCAGCGCCAGTATCTGTGTGTGAGTGTCGCTTATCGTACAAATATAGATGAATGCGAACACGCGTAGGATTATGTTTCACGCCTTTGTCTCCCCTTTGACACATGCCACTCAGAATTATGTTGCCATGGCGACATTGAAGTGCTATAATATAAGAGACCTTTCTTTCCACCATTTGTGTCCACTAAGTGTGTGTGTGTGTGTGTGTCTGTGTGTGAAAGACACATGTGCGATTGAAATGAGTACATATTTATTTGTGTATATGTCCTAATAGTAGAATCGATCATTTTGATCCTGATAGCATACGTGCGTAGGTGTGTGTAGATGTGTGAATATCATGTGTTTGCGTGTATACTGATGACTGAGGATGAAAATACCAAGCTTTTCTTAGTAAACAATTTAAAATGTTTGTCTCCCCAATCTGTACGTGGAGTCCTAAGGAGCCAGGTAATCTGACAGCTTCTGAAGCTGCTTGTTGAGGAAACTAAATGCTAACGCCTGAAGGCACAGAGAAAACATCCAAACATTTCACACCACTTACCTTCTCGTTATTCCCTCTCTTTCCTTACAGTAGTGATTGATTTAACAGCTCAAACCTCTGTAGCTATTTCATGTACTCCAAATTCAGAGGGTCTAAAACTTTAAACCATAAATAAATTTGTTTAATTACTGCTCAATCTTTATCCTATGATTTGTAACACAAGTGTCCCCTCATCTGTATCGTGTAACCTTGATTAGAGTGTGCCTGACCAAGAGTGTCATGAGGCCATGACAGATCCCCATGAGCATGTGTGATGGAGCCCCTGCTCCCTGGGTACTACGGCGCCCCCTGGGTATCCATCAGGAACTTCTTTGGTTGGCTTTTGTAAATATAAAAACAATATGTATTTTATTTAGGGCTGGGCAAAGATTAAAAGTTTAATCGCGATTAATCGCATAGTATTGGTGAGTGTTACGGCCAATTTGACCTTTCAGTCATTGTGTGTGTGCTACTCGTTTCATCTGCCTTTGCTCTAATAGGCCTGGTCCCGCATGTTTCAGGTTGGGGGTGTGCCCACGTCCGGGGCGTGTCCCCGTGAACCGGATAAAAGTGGGCCTGGCCTCCGAGAGACGTGGCAGGAGATTTGATTTGTGTTTTGCTCTATGATTGTCAAGATCAACTTGCGGGGCCTTTAACTATTTCTTTCAGGCTTGCGTATTTTGTGGGACATGTGGTTTATTATTTTTGAACAGATCCTGTGGCTAGCGCATTTGTCTCGGGGGCACTCCGAGGCATTGACGGAATCGCCAGTTTTCGGGTTGTTTTGCCATACCTGCGGGCTTAGTGCTTAATTCATTCCTACACGGGCCTGTTTGAAGCTCTGCGTTTAGTTAATTAAATTAGGTTAAATTCAAATGGTCTTTGCTTTGCTTTGCTTACTTCCCTATTTAGTTTTCATTCTCTGGTTTTGTGGAATCTTGTCTGATTCGTTCAGCTGGTGAGATGCGCACAAATGCGCTTGAATAAAGACATCACTTGTTGTGCAATCGCTAGGAGGATGACGTCACTCGTTCAAAAGTTTGTTGAAGAACCCTCCAGGGCTGTCTTTAATGCGTTAACCAAGGACCAGTTAATAGAGTTGGCTGCCCATTACAGAATCGAACTTCCTTCCACTCGACTTAAAAGTTATGTGTCACGGTTTGGTACACAGAGAGCTAGGGTGACTCAAGTGCGAAGCAAAAGCAGGATACGTTTTTAAGGTATTTATTCCTCAGAAAAATAACGTTCCAATAAAGCTCAGAAGATCCAAAAATATAAACTCAGTCCAAAAATCCCAAAAAGCAAAAAACAGAAAAACTCCAAAAAAGGCAAAGCACATCGACAATACATCCAAGGGGTAATCCAAAAGGCAGGGTAAACCGACAAAGGTTTACCCTGCCTACCCTGCAAAGGTTGGCAACAAGATCAATCCATAAAGAGTGAACAAGTCCACAGGGTAATCTAAAAGGGGGTTCAGTGAAGACTCAACAGAGACAGAGTGCAAAGATCTGGCTTAAATAGTGTGAGACAAAATGGCTGAACAAATCACATGACTAATTAACAAGGCAGGTGACTCTGCTTAACCAGAGACATAATTAGACGGAATAAACACAGAGAACAGAAAGTCAGAATTTGTGACATCTAGTGGTCTATGACAAAAGTTTGACATTGTGACAGAATCTCCCCCTCTAGGAACGCCTCCTGGCGTTCCCTGGACGATCAGGATGCTGATGGTGAAATTCTCTGATCAGGGTCTTGTCGACAATGTTCCGAGAAGGGACCCATGAACGTTCGTCAGGGCTGTAGCCTTCCCAATCGACCAAGTACTGGACCGACCGCTGGACCCGACGGGAGTCTAGCAGCCGATTCACAGTGTGGAGTGGTGCACCATCAACCATCCGGGGTGGAGGAGGGGGCTTGGGGGCAGGGGCAAAAGGGGAGGTAAGCACGGGTCTCAAACGTGAAACATGAAAAGTGGGTTGGTAGACTTTCATGGACCGGAAAGTTGGAGTCTGTAGGCGACTGAATTGACCCGGTGGGTAATCTTGAAAGGGCCAACGTAGCATGGGGCAAGCTTACGGGACTCCACCCGTAATGGTAGATCCTTGGCGGACAGCCAGCTCCTAGCTTCTGTCCCGGGCAGAAACTAGGAGCCGGTGTCCGGTGACGGTTGGCTTGCACCCGGTTCTGTTTGGCAGTGCGAAGCAGTGCCTGATGAACCCTTTTCCAGGTTTGTCTGCACCGCCTCACGAAATGCAACGCAGATGGCACCCCTGCTTCACTCTCTTGCTCTGGGAACATGGGTGGTTGGAACCCAAACTGGCACTGGAATGGAGATAGACCAGTGGAGGTGGACTGGATGGTATTATGAGCATACTCTGCCCATGACAACTTGGCAATCCAAGATGAGGGGTTGTCAGCAACCAAGCTCCGAAGGGTGGCCCTCATCTCCTGGTTTACCCTCTCTGTCTGGCCATTGGATTGCAGATGGAACACAGAGGACAGGCTAGCAGTGGCCCCTTTGAGTCTGCAGATGGCTTGCCATGCACAGGAGGAAAACTGGGGACCTCTGTCTGAGACGATGTCCTGCGGCAGACCAAAAACTCGGAACACATGGAGAAAAACAAGCTTAGCAGTCTCAAGTGTAGGTGGCAACTCAGGTAAGGAAATTAGTCTGCAGGCCTTAGAGAACCTGTCAACAATAACTAAAATGACACTGTAACCTTCTGAGACGGGTAGGCCAGTTACAAAATGTTCACGTCGGTGTCCGGTTTGCCCTGTCTGAGGATAATGACCGGCGTTCTATTATCCCTTACTTAACGTCAATATTATTCTGCATGTGGAAGGGAAAATAGCTTTATTTGTAACTATAATATTATGCTGCTGCTTTGCTGCTTTCATGGGAGCCAGACCTCTCTCTATCGGAGCTCAGCTCCCACTGGCTCCCACCTAACTCGAACCCTGCTCACTCGACTATATTACTGATAATGATAACACACACACTGATACAGTCGTTTGCAGTGAAGCACAACATCTCATTGGAGTTGTATATAAGTTGGCTGTTTACAAGGTAAATCTGCCTTCTTTCGCATGTTTTTGTCACATGTTGTTCTAATGTGCCGGTGACTCTAAAACTCGACTCCTCAGCAGTGAATAAGCAAAGTTGGCAATTTAATGTTAGATAGACTAGCTACTTTCTAAATACGTTTGCTGTTATCGATGTTTTACGATGTTTCACTTGTGTTGGTTTGATGTTATTAAAATGTTTATTGATCACATTTCAGATTCAAACGACGTCTGCTGCATCTTTGTTCTCGTCGTCAGAAGATGAAGAACACCAGTCAGCACCAATGATGCCAACACCAGTCAAGAATCCTCACTCTGGCCAAGCACAGTTTGTAAGTTTGTGCAGCATATTGTCTCTAATTGAATTGAAACTACTGTAATTTGTGGAATTTAACATTGAAAATAAACCTCTTTTTTTTCATAGTCACCAGGCCTCAATACCAGTGCCAGTAGCCTTGAAGTTGGTGAAACCGACGAAAGCTATCAGCCTGGGTCAACCCTCACCCCCACATCGGCGTTGTCATCAGAAGATGAAGGTGTAAAAGACTGGCGTGAAAAGAAGATTTTTGTCAATGAATCCTGCCTCATGTCAATATTCAAATTCAAACATACTGGTGAGAATAGATCCCCTTTTTCTCTCACATATTAACGGCCAAGTTAACGGCAATACACTGTGGGGGAAGTGGACATGTCTGCAAAGCATTTACACAACAAAGAAGTAAGTCGATTGGCCTGGCCTCAGTATCAGACTTATTGGCTCCAGTGGGAATGCAAATGTGAACTATCTTAACCTCTCTCAGTTAGAGAGAGGAAGCGATGTATTTTAAGATAAAGGGAGAATGTATACAATTTCTTTTAATGTGAATAGTAATTATATAAACAACGGTAATATAATTTGTATATTTTAGCTGTGATTGATATTTCCACGACACTAATGAACATGTTTTAATTAGTCCTATCCATTCTCTTTTTAATTGCACACCGGGCCACTGATGATCTTTCATAGTGCTCTCCTGAAATACCTCCCCAAATTCCAGGCCTTCTCATATGATGGAATGAGGGAGAGGTGCTACCTCGCTATCCTAGAGCACAATGAAAACATTGTGAAAAGGAAACAAGCCACCACAGTGACAGGTGTGTTAATATGTGCTCTTTGAATAGCATAATAACCAAAATTAGAAAGTTCACAGCTAACTCAATAGGCATACGTCGCTGAAAGGTTTGATCTATTCCTTGGGAGAGAAGTCTATTAGACAAATCTTCATTCAGATTTTCTGTGTAATCATATTCCTTGTCATTTACAGGAGAACCACGGTTCAAACAGGTGTACTGCAAGAAGTCCAAGCAATGGATATTGAAAACAATCTTCACGCCACACACCACCCAGTTTATTGGACATCTAATCAAGAGGGTCATGCCCCTAACATCAAGTTCAAAGTCCCAACCTCCTCACTCACTCTGCCACAACCTGCTTTGTCACCCAACATTTTCCCCTGTACCTAAACCAAAGGAGGCTGCCACAACTTTGTTCCAAAGCCGCTTCTGAGACCTCTTCCCATAGCACCCAACTCCATCCCTCTCTACTCTGTTCTTCTAAGACACCTCCAGCAGTGCCTTTTTAGATTATCCCTCTACTGTATATACATTATAATTTATTTAGTTTTACCCTGTTGTTGTATACCCATGACACAATTCTTTCTTTGGTGAATAAAAAATATAATGTAACTCCTGCTCTGTCTACACCAAAGTTCAACATTATAGACTTGGGAGGAGGTAACTGATATGTAACTAACTTATAGTGCAATTTAGATTTATAATACTTTATAAAAATGATGTATGCCCGTTATTCTGCTATTGTTTTCATCTAAGGCAACAGTAGCTTAGTAGCTCCACTTGTGAAATGTTGGTCGTCCAATAATATTATTTCTCGAATACACACTTGGAGCAACACTACTAAGGACTACAACAACGTGAATTTGAACCATTTATTTCTAGAAATATAAACAAAAAAATATATGTAAACAATGAAACTTATAGTTCCTCCTGAGCGTCGTCAGCTTCTTGGTGCCTGCAGTACTGGTCGTCTGGAGTTGGATATTTTAGTCGGATGGTCTGCACGACGCAAGTAGGTAAAACGACACGACAGCCTCTGCCCACTCTCTCGCCTTGCAGGACCCATTACAGAAAGTGTCGGTAGGCTGTTATATTAGGCTGCGATATTGTCTAGACAAAACATTTATTAAATTTACTGTCAGACGTCCATTCGTCCCTGCAGGCTTTGGCTGACGTTTCCAGTTCACCTTGGGGATTCTGAAATAGGTCTCCAGGACGCCGCTGTCCATATGCGGTGCGAAATTAGGATGCTCAACAACACATACGTCCGTGTCCTCATCTGATTCAGAGATTTCGTCCAGAATAAATTGACATCTTTGAAATTCTTTGCAGCAGATGTACTCTACCTCTGTGTCCATAGGCGCACAGTGAGAGCGCAGGCACCACCAATCCGCCCCAGCTCGAGCCATATCGGGCTCCTCGTCTGCGACAGGCAGGTCTTCTGCCTTGGCTGTAGCAGCCACAGCAGCAGCCTCCAGTTCCTCTAAATGCTTCAGCTGCTCGTCGCTATATTGCGGCTCGTAAAGGTAGCCACGAACATCTGATTCGAGCATCAGATCTTCGAAATCAACATCTTCTATATCAGATCCAGTACCTTCCCGCCATTGTCGTTAATTCAGTTTTCTCCACAGCGTCTGTTAGCTTAGCTTCAGACGCTGTGGATGTTAGTTTGTGCTGGTGAAGTCCCACCCACTGGCAGTGATCTAATAGGTCTGTAGCGTCAGTGGGTCCCACTGATGGACATATTAAAGTCCCACCCCCTATAGGGGGTTGGACTAGTGCTTGTAGTCTTACGAGAATCCTCCCCTCTTACACTTCCTGTTTAAACTGACACAAAAATCGTCATATTGCGTCATTTAAAACATGAAGTGTTAGAGATCGCCAGGATGTCTCTGGTCTCAGGGGAAAATAAGAGAATGATGCCCGACCATTTAAAAATATGAGTGGGTTTTTAAAGATACAAAGATTAATGGAAATGGGTGAAGTTTCCATTTAAGGAACAGCTTGCAGATCAGTCTCTCTGTTCTTTGTTTGAACGTGCTGTCCCAGCTTACACTTTTGAGAGCGTGGCTCATGGCTACTGTTTAAAAAACTGGTCTGCTTGTGAGAAAGGGGACGTCTATTGACACTTCCACATGTTTTTCCTCAGGTCATGCGCCAGCTTCATATCAAGCATCACACTTCCTCAGCTTATCACCCTCAGAGCCTGGGTGCCCTTGAGCGTTTCCACCAGATGTTGAAGTCCCTACTTCGTGCTTACTGTATGGAGTTGTGACGGGCTGGGAAGCTGGTTGCTGCTTGCCTCTAGGGAGGTAGTACAAGAGAGCACAGGGTTTAGCCCTAATGAGCTTGTCTTTGGCGATTCCATGCGTGGTCCTTTGGCTGTGCTTAAGGATATTGCAGGCCTCGAGGAGCCACCACTGCCATTATGTGACTATCTTAATGGATTCAGAAGACGGCTGCACGAGGCAGTTCGCCTAGCTCGTGAAAATCGGACCGCCACTCAGGCTAAGATGAAGCAGCGCTACGATCATGAAGCTAAGCATCATGTGTTTGAAGTGGGGGATAAGGAGCTCGCTCTTTTGCCGGTTATGTCCTCACCATTTCAGGCAAAATTTGCTGGTCCGTATACAGTGACCAAAAAGGTGTCGGATCTTAATTATCTGCTGACTACTCCTGACAGGAGAAAGAGCTTGCAGCTATGTCATGCCAACTTGCTTAAGCCGTATCATGAACGTCCGAACGCGCCCGCAGGTGGTGCTGTTAGTGCTGTTGCTCTGAGTGAGGGTGTTCAATCGCCTGCTTCTCCTGTAAATCTTTCGGTGGCAGCGCAGGAACAGGATGAGATCAGGGCTCCTGACGATGGCGTCTTGCGTGCGCGCTTAAATAATTTGGAGACCTTGAAGCAGCTTCCCCAGTTGTTGCAGCACCTGTCTGGGGACAAGCGCGCAGAGTTAATATTCAAGAGTTTCCAATGTTGTTTTCCGATACTCCAACTCAGACACAATTGTTGGAACATGATATTGATGTTGGCGAAAGTTTGCCAATCACAACGGTTTTATCGTGTTTCTCAGGAGAAAAAGAAACACAGACAAAGAGGTGGCTTATCTCCTCGAGAATGGACTTACTAAGCCGTCTTCGTCAGCCAGGGCATTGCCGTGCCTTCTTGTTGGCAAGCTGGACGGTACTTTCAGGTTCTGCACGGACTATCGCAAACCCAACGCTGTTACAAAACCAGACAGTTTTCCACTCCAGAGGATCGAGGACTGTGTAGACCAGGTCGGTGCCGCCAGGTATGTCAGCAAGTTTGACCTACTTAAAGGTTATTGGCAGGTGCCATTGACCGACCGTGCAAAGAAAGTCTCCTTTTTCATTACATCAGAAGGATTGTTCTCATATAATGTCATGAGTTTTGGTTTAAGGAACGCATCAGCCACCTTCCAGCGCCTTATGAACACTGTTGTCGCTGGACTGGACGGCTGCGCTGTATATCTAGACGATGTAGTGGTCCATAGCAATACCTGGGGGGCGCACTTGGAAGTCATCAGAGCTCTTTTTCATTGCCTTTCTGAAGCCCGTCTGACTGTCAACCTCGCAAAGTGTGAGTTTGCGAGGGCGACAGTCACTTATTTAAGAAAGGTGGTAGGACAAGGACAGGTGCGTCCTGTTCGGGCTAAGACATTGGCCATTGACCGGTATCCATCGCCCATGAGTAAATAAGACTTAATGCGTTTCTTGGGCATGGTGGGGTTTTACCGTGGTTTCTGTCCTAGTTTTTCATCTGTTGTTGCGCCGTTGACGGATCTCTTGAAGTCCTCGGTGAAGTTTGACTGGACTCCGATATGCCATTCTGCTTTTGAGAGAGTAAATGCTCTCCTTACATCTTCTCCTGCTTTGGCCACGCCGCAGGCGGACTGGCCGTTCAAACTGCATGTGGACGCTAGCCAGGTAGGAGCTGGTGCTGTATTGCTCTATTGATTGGTCTATTGCTCTCCTATCAGTCCAGCTACTCTGTGATTGAAAAAGAAGCGTTGGGGTTAATTTGGGCACTTCAACATTTTGACGTTAATGTGGGGGGTGCTGTTTCCCTGGTGGTCTATTCTGACCATAATCCTCTGACCTTTTTACATTCACTTCAGAACCCCAACCAGTGGTTAATGCGCTGGGCTCTTTTTCTTCAGCCATTTAATTTAGATATACGTCATATTTAGGGCATGCATTATGTGATTGCTGATGCCCTATCCCATGCTCCTAATGACTTAGTTTGGTCATATATGTTTCTCCTTTTTTTTCTTTTGTCTGCTTTGTTTTCCAGGGCCCGGATGACAAAGGTTTTGGAGAAAATGGAAAACGTCTTCAGGGAAAAAGGGAGTTTAGTTGGGGATAATTTTGTGAATTTAGTTATTGTTTTGTATGTGTTGTGTGCACCACCTATTACGCACATTTAGTGAATTGGTGTAATGGTTGTGGGGTGGGTGTCTTTTGATACTCTGCAAGCCTCTTCTTAAGGGGGGGGGGGGGGTGTTACGGCCACATTGGCCTTTCAGTTGTCATTGTGTGTGTGTTACTCGTTTTGTCTGCCTTTGTTCTCATAGGCCTGGTCCCGCATGTTACAGGTGGGGTTGGCCTCCGAGAGACGCCGCGGGAGATTTGATTTGTGTTTTGCGCTATGATTGTCAAGATCAGTTTGATTCATGCTTTTCACACAGTTAAAACAAGAAACGTGGATTGTCGTGCTGTCTCCTGCACCATTTCTTTGTTACGTCTGAGCCGCGTAACAGTAAGTTAACTCGCGATTTATCACATTTTTGGGGGTCAAGCAGTGAAGCTGCGAGACAACCTATTGTATTTGTATGAATTCCTATTATTATTATTTTACCTCCATGGGAGTCTATGGCAGCCAGTGATGCCAGTAACGCGTTACTTAGTAATGTGTTACTGGCCTCTGACCACTTTTTTCAGTAACGAGTAATCTAACGCGTTACTATTTTCAAACCAGTAATCAGATTAAAGTTACTCATCAAAGTCACTGTGCGTTACTATTTTTTTACCGGATCACCGATTGGCGTTGAGAGCGATGGAGTGGTGTGTGGGTGTCTGTCTTTCTGTCTGCCGCCTGTTTGTGTGAGAGTGCGTGTGCGTGTGAAGCGTAAGTCTCCAAAGACTTCAATCTATCAGAGGCGAGTGACGACCTTGACTCTCCAGAGTCCGCGCCACCAGTTGTTATTAGCGGCAGAATTAGTTGCGCGGTGCTGCGTGCGTGTGTGTGTGTGTGTGTGTGTGTGTGTGTGTGTGTTGCGCTGGAGCGACGGCAGCAGAGAGAGCGCGTGGGAGCCACTACGTTATCGCCAGAGAACTAAACCCACCGGGAGGTCCGAGCAGCTCGTTTACGTCACGCACGTGGAGATGCGTCCGGTGATCCCCCCTGTAAAGCGCGCAGTGATATTTTGTCTATGCATTAAAAGTTGGCGGAAGCGGTTGAAAGCCGTGTGTCAGTGTGTGCACCCAGGGCCACCACATTATGTGCTGGGCTACCACATTAAAACGAAGCAGGCGCATGAGAGGCCTCTGACACCTACGAGGAGCTTTGTCCAGGTTGTAAGTATTGATAAGCGGCACAAGAGGTTTGTGGTCCGTGTGCACATGAAAACTGTCCATACCTTGAACGTAGCGTGCAAACCTCTCGCAGGCCCACACACACGCCAGGCTAACCTTTTAAATTTTGAGTACCTTTTCTCGGCCTCCGACAGTGTATGAGAACAGAATGCCACTGGCTTCCACTCACCGCCATGTTCCTGCATTAACACAGCCCCTAAGCTGTAGCTGCTTGCGTCTGCACGTACGACAGTCTTCCTTTTAGCTTCGTAGTATGCCAGAGCAGGGGCTGACACAAGCATGGGTTTGACACTCTCAAACACTCTTTCCTGTGCCTCACTCCAGACCCAGTCATTTTCCCTCTTTAGCAGACCAGTGATCGGATACAGTTTGGTGGAGAGATCAGGCAGAAATCTCCCAACATAATTGATGAGGCCCAGGACCTGACACAGTTCCTCGACACTTGGACTGGCCATTTCGGTGACTGCCTTCACCCTGCTGGGGTCCGGCCTCAGGCCATCTGCACTGACTGAGGTGTGTCCAAAGTACTGGATTTCTGACTTGCCAAAGTGGCATTTGGCCCTGTTCAATTTCAGTCCACTGTCTTTGACAGTCTTTAAAACTGCATTCAGACTACGGATTTGCCAAAATTAGCATGAAGCGTCGAGAGGGGAGAATATCTTCGCTCCAGCCAGCTTTGGAGCTATGTCTTCAAGGTTGGGCAAAATGTACCTCTCACGCTTTACTGCCTTGTTCAGGCGTTTTGGGTCTACGCACACTCTTACTTGGTCTTTGTTCTTCTTTTCGACAGGGACCATCGGGGCACTCCAATCTGCGGGGTCTGTGACCTCCTTGATTATGCCCAGAGACAGCATGCGTCTTAATTCGGCTTCAACTTTTAGCAGAAGAGGAAGCGAGATACGGCAAGGCGTTGCCAGGGTGTAGGGCTTTGCATCAGGCTTCAATTCAATCTTCACAGGGTCACCCTTGACCAGGCCGATGTCCCCAAACACACCCCCTAGCAGATCTGTTGCAACGGCATTGACTCTCATCACAAGGCCCATTCTCTTAGCGACACTGTGTCCCAGTAGTTTATGCAAGTACGGCCCCTTTATTACACCAGTACTTGTAACGCTTCCCCTTGTATGGACTTGTGGCAAGGAATCTGCCCACACATCACACTTCACCCCCTGGGCTGGTAACAAGTGGTTTTGGCCCAGTCATGACCAATCGTGTGCACCACACTAGCCTATTGAAAGCAGTCTGTGACATTACTGTGATGTCTGCACCAGTGTCTATTTAAAATTCAACAGGACTGCCATTTACATGCAACTCGACAAGCCACTCGTTTTCGGAGTCAGGCTGCTCAATCACGTCTGGTGTCGCCTCCATTACAGCACCAACGAAAAATGCATCTTCACCGTACTCCTCCATACAGTCAGACGGGACGTTGACTTCTTTTAGTGATTTACTTTGACAGATGGCCTCGAAGTGCCCCAATTTGTTACATTTCCTGCATCTCTTATTGTTAGCTGGGCAGGGGCGTGCGTTCCCATGCTGAGCATTGCAACGTGAACAGGCAAACTGCCTTGACACACCCCTGTCGTCGCTTCTCTGCCACTTTGGTCTATCCTTCGCGCCATTTCTTCCATTGGATTGCCATCTTCCCTGTCTCATAGCATCCACTGCACAGTCACTGTCAGCATGCAAGCTCACGTTTTGCTGCTTTATTTGTTTACATTGACAAGTTATTTGAATTGCTTTCTCAAGCGACAGTTCTGGCTCCAACTGTAACTTCTCTGAAACTTCTGTGTCCGAGATGCCAATGACAATCCTATTCCTGATTTGCTGGCAATCACAAATTTAGACATAACTGCTAATGACCAGGGAAGTGGGACATTTTGTACACTTATTCTGTGCATTCATATATATGACTGTGTTTTTATATATTTAGGGCCGTTAAAATTAGCGCTAACAGCGTTAACAGAATCTTATTCTAACAGGATTAATAAAAATGTGTTTTGAAAGGTTTTGCCCACAGAATGTCAACATTCATATCAGAATTCATTTTTGTTTTTAGTTAAACTTACTTTACATTAAATTACACTTGCAGTAAGTGACAGACAGCCTGTTTACAATTCCCAAATCTGTAATGCTTCTTATCTGAATTCAACTACACTTGTAGTAACTGTTGGCTTACAATTGTGCTAAGTAACTGCCTGTTTACAATTCCGAAATCTGTGGTGTTCCGTAAATGTCATATTCAACTCTCACTGAGTGAGTAAATAAAACTCCCTCAAGATCACTTGGTCTAGTTTTTGCTAATTAAGTTAATTTGGTATGAATGATAATGTGTCATTCCATTTGATAATCTAATTTAACTTCAATTGGATTTAAAATATAATTTAAAAAAATGTGATTAATCGTGAGCTAACTCACAATACAATGCTATTAATCCCGATAAAAAAATGTGACAGACTAAAAAATTACTTCCAACAGTGTGTCTTTTTACAATTTATTTGTAACTATTCGTAGTCTTGATCAGCAGATAAATATTTCGCCAAAGACGTTGATTTCGCTTAGCAACCAAATACACTGGGGTTGATAAGTTACCGGACTACTTGCGGAGTGATACGAAAGACGTGAATCAGAGGCAAAAAATCCACTCTCCTTGACAGTGGTCATTATATGCTTAGCAACGATCAACTATCAAAAAAAAAAAGACCGCTGGAAGTCGGGAAGGCCCATGCAAGCAAACAGCGCATTCAACAGCATGGAGAAGAGCTGTGTACTAAATATATATATATATATATATATATATATATATATATATAATATCCATTCATGTTCAATGAGAGGCGAGCTGTGCTGATGACCAATCCCTTGATGTCGGATGGTAACTAGCAGCTACAGGAGCCGAACACGAGATTCAAACACTACTGAGCATAAGATGGATTGTGGACATGACGCGCCCTCATTATGTTCAGTCACAGAGACGATAAATGCTTGTCCTGCATTTAACTGTATTCCTCTTTAAATCGCCCGACTCTCAATAAATGTAACCCATTGAGGTTTCTATAAAAGTTAAATTAAAGTTTATATTCTATTCTATTTATATTCTATTACCTCATAGGACAAGGCTAAACTTAGGCTGGATATTTATGTTGTAATTTTGGTCTATTGTATTTGTCCAAATGATGCATTGCTCGACTTGCGTGCAAAACTCCCAAATAATGAATGGTGTCAGCTACCATTGATTAACAGTCGCATGGGTGGTAGTCGTCAAACATCTGGGAAAATTTGGAAATTAAATACAAGGATGTGACGTCTATCTTATCATCATTTTTTGTGATTTGGTACTGGAGGATATTGGTACTGGAGCTTTGTGTGTCCCTGTTTTGTTTTAATTGTTGTTTTATGTCAATTCTGGAAAACAGGTTGGACACAAGTTTTGTTTTTTATTCGTATTTGATCTCCAATAAAATAAATATGAATCATTTGATATGAGAATTAAAAACTTGAAAAACACCCTTTATAGTGCATGTTGATCAAAAATATTTTGCTAAATAATGTGCGATAAATTTGACATTAATAGCGATTAACTATGCGATTTATCCCTTAAAGCCCTAAAATATTGGGAAATTTGCGATTTATCTTTTTATAACTGTGTTCATAAAATCAATTGTGCATGATTGAGGGAGCTGGTAAATAATACTAGGGACAAGGGTTGTAAATTAGCTTTGGCTAAAAACACTATGATGCAAACATCAGATGACTGTCTCAAGCTTATCTATGTTTCTGTATCTGCCCCTATTCAAATAAGCCTTAAATAAATAAATAAATACAAAATGCACAAGCTCAACAAATAATAATCGGTTTTGGTTTGACGTCCTGGAGTAATATTGAGACTTTCAACTCTGGACTCTGAAGTTTCAACTCTGAGATTTAGGCTTCGGATAGCATCGTCTTCCAACCAAACTACGTTAACTCAGGAAAAAGAAAATGGATGCCATAAGGAAATTCTGCATATTGTGGTTCATTGCTGATGGCAAAAAATATGTGGCAGCAATTTAAGCTTCTTTTGGAACCATATGAAGAACATAGGAGACCAAATCAGTTCGGAATTTAAACAACACAAACATGTTTTCTGACAGATTTCTTCATTCTTAATCCAAAACATATAGCAAAGAGCTAGTGTGACATGACAGTTGAATGATTTGCGAACATTGCTGTGCTTCTTGTACAACTTCACCTTAAAACATTTGAAAGGCAACGCCGCGTTTGTGTCCGTCCGTTACAATTCCCACACACACCAGGGAACACCAGTGGTAGGTAACGTTTCAAAGGTAAATTAGTGACAGGTTGATTTTGATAAATGTTAAAAAAAACTAGTAACACATGGTCCGTTGTGAAAGAGGCATAATCACTACTGCACCTTGTATAATCGCTGCAGACATTATTATGGAGGAATAATACATGGTAATACAATAATACAAGTATTAACCCATTTGTGCCGGCTGCTGCGCGGCGCAACATTGTATCTACTAGATACAATGTTGCGCCGCGCAGCAGCCGGCACAAATGGGTTAAGGTAGCATGAGCCAAATCGTATTAGTCCAACTCGCAATTAGACGAAGAATTCAGAAGATTTTAAAGCAGATTCAGTGTCAAAAGATAACATAGCAGAAAAAAAACGATTCATGAAAATTGAATTGAACGAACAATGAAAATGAGTGTACATCGATAAATGGAGTAGGTTTGTGTCATAGAATTAAAAGAGAGGTGGGGTCCTTAGTGTCTCATTAACATGTGGATGCTGATGTCAGGACAACACAGGTAGAGCGGCGAGGGGCCTCTTAACCATCTGTGGGAACACTTCTGCTTCTCTACTGGGATTAATTAATCTTTATATAATGACAGCAACACCCCCCCTCCTCCTCCGCCGCCCTCCCTCACTATCTCCCTCCCTTCCTGTCTCCCTCCCTCCCTATCACTCTCCCTCCCTTCTCCCTCCCTGTCTCCCTCTCTTCGCCACTCCCTGTCTCCATCCCTCCCTGTCTCCCGCCCGCCCTCCCTCCCTCCCTCCCTGTCTTCCTCCCTGTTTCCCTCCCTCCTCTCTCAGCACTCTCTAAATTTAGTTCATTTACCCCCACATTCCATAGAAACCTTTCAACGACGCCCCAGGAGAGAGCCCTAATCTCTCCTCTGGGGCCCTGGTTTAATGCCCCTTCAGACCCAGTTCTTGAGTCTTGATTCATAGGTAGAGAAAAGGCGGACGGCGGATGTATATGGCAGGCTTTAGATTTAGTCTCACCATAAGAGATGTCTTGTTTTCTAGAACATTCCCTGGCAGTGAGGTGACATATCAAAAACAGCCTCCCTTCCCCCCGGGGTCATGACCCTGAGGAAATGCAACACGCTGTTATTTCAGTGGTCTGGCTCCAGGGTGAGGAGAGGATCATGGGAAGAGTAGAACCACTGGTCACAAAGCTCTGGTGAAACTAACTCCTCCTGTGTGGCCCTCTGGTCACTCTGAGACCTGCTCTCCTTCTCTTTATCTGCAAGTAATTCATTATATTTCCATCCATCTAGCCAACCATCCATCTATTTATATATCTTACCCTTTATCGATCCATCTCTCCATCTATCTATTTATCTTTCTATCTATCTATCTATCTATCTATCTATCTATCTATCTATCTATCTATCTATCTATCTATCTATCTATCTATCTATCTATCTATCTATCTATCTATCCATCCATCCATCTATCCACCCACCCATCTGAAACTAGAGGGTGCTAATGGGACAACGTCTAAATTTGAAGTGAAACCGTGAGACTGGTTAGAATCTCCAATCAAATGGTTGTCCTATGCATGCTGTACATGTCCTCCATTAATGTTCAATATGACCTGGACACCTAGTCAGGAGGTACCTCCATATTGAGGAAACAACCGATTCAAATTATTATGGAACAAGGATGCTTGGCTTATCTTGTCTGTTTGATTGATGTGAGTGTGTGTATGTGTTTTTCTGTGTTTGCGTGATCACTTGCAATCTATTGGCCATACAGTTAATTATGTATAATTCTACATGCATTTTGATTATGTTATAACTCAAAATATCACCACCTAGCATGCATGAATTGTTTTTTCATAAATACCCACAAACATGTTGGCACCCACACACACATACACACACACACACACACACACACACACACACACACACACACACACACACACACACACACACACACACACACACAAACACACATACACACATATACATACACAGACACACGCACACACACATGCACACAAGCGCAAAGAAAAACGTACACACAAATCAACACAAACACAGAAAGACACACACGCACAGACACACACACACACACACACACACACACACACAGGGAGACACACAAGCAATGAGTGGAAAGAATTTCTTTCCACTCGTTTCTTTTCCTGAGTGATGTCACTGCTCAGCTATAAGCTTCTAACGTCTCACACTGCAGGGTTACACGCCACACCACATGTTGTTTGTGTGTGTGTGTGTGTGTGTGTGTGTGTGTGTGTGCGTGCGTGTGTCTGTGTGTTTGGTGTTTTCTGTGGAATGCTGTTTGAAATGAACAGCGCGGAAAGCGAAATGGAGAGAGAGGGGGGGTGAAAGTGTTACCAATGTGTGTGTGTGTGTGTGTGTGTGTGTGCGTGTGTGTGTGTGTGTGTTTGAGTGTGCGTGGGGGGGTGACGTTTTGGGGTTATGGTCGTAATGTAGCACTGTGAGACATGTGGAATCAATTAGAACTCTCTCGCTCAGTCTTCATCTCTCTCTCTCTCTCTCTTTCACTCCCTCTCTCTGTCTCTCTTACCCTCTCTCCCTCCTCCCTCTCTCTACCTCTCTCCCTCTCTCTTCCTCTCCATCTCGTTCTCCCTATCGTTCTCTCTCTACCTCCCTCCCCCCCCTCTCTCTCTCTCTCTCTCTCTCTCTCTCTCTCTCTCTCTCTCTCTCTCTCTCTCTGTCTATATGTCTCTATCTCTCTCGCACTCTCTCTCTCTCCCTCTCTCTCTGTGTGTCTCTCTCTCTCCGTCTATATGTCTCTCTCTCTCTCTTTCTCTCTTTCTCTCTCTCTTTCTCTCTCTTGCTCTCTCTCTCGCACTCTCTCTCTCCCTCTCTCTCTCTCTTCCCCCCCCCCCCCTCTCTCTCTCTCCAGGCTGTCCCTCCATTTCACTTTTATCCCGACTGGTCAGGTCTCTCTGCCATTAAAAAATAAAAAAATACTTTTCCTTTTGATAGCCTCATGCCTGCTATCGTGACTCTGAGTCCATCCAGACATTCCTGAAGATAGTATAATCAAAGACAGAAGGAGCCTACGACGAACCATCCAGAGATATCTTACTGTAACGCTCACTGGTCTAACACTGTCGGACACATTGTGTCAGGGCCAACTCTCTCCACTCATCTCCATGCTTCTCATTCTCCCCTTTTACTCCCGTCCCTCACTGCTCTCCTCTCGTCTCCCCTCCTCTACCTTCCACTCCTCTGCTCCTCACCTCCCTATCTTCATTCTTGTTCCATTTGACCCTCTGCTCTGTGCTTCTGAACAGGCTGTGGAGCTGCTCTTTTCAGGGGAGAGCTCCCTGAAGTCTCAGTCCCCCCCTCCTGCTCTCGTCTTTCATTTCTTACCTTTTAACTCTCACTGGGTGCGTTAGAAGGTAAGAATGGAATTTCTCTCTCACTCATTCCCTTTCACACACACACACACACACACACACACACACACACACACACACACACACACACACACACACACACACACAAACTTATCCACACACACACGCACACACACACACACACACACACTCACACGCACACACACACACACACACACACACACACACACACACATACAGACACACAAACACACACTCATACACACAGACAGACAGACACACACACACCCAGCCACCAGGACTTGAAGAGGATCCGAGGTAATTACAGATGGAACTAAGGATTTCCTGTAAAGCTTGAATCTTTTTCTTTCTATTCTTTTTAATGTTAATTATTTCTTTATTTTTTGACTGAGGACGGGGAGAGGGTCCACAAGAACACACAAGGCTGCTACAACTCTCACCCGTGACTGTACACTCATTCTCCAACTTTTTCTCTCTACGTAGAAGAGAGAGAATGATGGATGGATGATAGATAGATAGCTGATGACAGTTTGTGTGTGCGTCTGTGTGGGTCGATATGTGTGTTTATGTGTGTGTGTGTGTGTGTGTGTCTTTCTGTCTGTTGTTCTGTGTGTCAGTGTGTGTGTGTGTCTGTCTGTCTGTTGGACTGTGTGTGTGTGTGTGTGTGTGTGTGTGTGTGTGTGTGTGTGTGTGTGTGTGTGTGTGTGCGTGTGGGCCTGTGAGCCTGTGTATGGCGTGTATTGATAGAACATATAGTTAATGGCGGGTATTTAGGTATGGGAGTGTGTTAGCCATGAGATAACATTACAGATGAAAGGAAGACGACAAGCTTACAGGAGCAGGAGCCCAGACGTCCTCCACCAGAACGGGTTGTCCACTGCCCGCTCCCAGGCTATAAGTCCGTCTGGAACCTCTCTCGCTCTCTGGCTCTGTCTCTCTCTCTCTCTCTGTCTCTCTTACCCTCTCTCCCCCTCTCCCTCTCTCCCTCCCTCCCTCTCCATCTCGATCTTCCTCTCGTTCTCTCTCTCTCTCTCTTTCTCTCTCTCTCTCTCATTCAGACTGAGTTATGGGTGCTCTGCTTTCTTTCTCTGTCCAGGCCTTGCCTCTAACATGACATTAGCCCCGCCTAACATCCAGCATATTGCACTGTCCGTCTGAATGTATCTCTCTCTCTCTCTCTCTCTCTCTCTCTCTCTCTCTCTCTCTCTCTTGCTCTTTGTGTCTCTCTCTCCACCTCAATATCTAAAGATCATTGTACAACAAGTATTGAGGGTTCAGTCTGTCGGTCTGACTTTCTTTGAGTGTATCCTGCAAAATGTGCAAATACCCAGTATGTTTGTCTGTCTGTGACTCAAAATTGTTGATTTAATCTACAGTTCTACAATTGGCTGCTGCCCCAACAGACCATCAACCATCAGGGTTTGGAAACTCCAGACCCCGACCAATTCACCCGTTGATGAGCACAGAAAATATGATCCTGGCTTTTATATTTAGACTTCATGACACTCACGCAAACAGACTTGTATAGGAGTATTCCCCAAAATCGCTCTCCTTGCTGCGGATGTGGTCGGAAATAAAAACACTATTGATTGCGAGAGACGCTGGTTAGCCATAGCAGCACGGGGGGGGGGGGGAATACCTGCGGTCGCATGTTCTGGGATGAGCTCTGTTACAATGAAGGACGACATTCATATAATTTAGGGACACACTGCATTTCATTATATATATTTCTCCATTCGTCATCGCCACATTTGGTGCTATGTCAATATATAAAGTGATCAAAGTAGAACACAGTGGTGTGAATTAAAATAAGACTAAAAACATGTTGTCATTAGAGCAACTTTCATAATTTTTATTATTACTTTTATTATGAAACAATTAGTACAACTATGGATACGTTTTCATATAAATATAACCATTACAAATCCATTTATTGAGTCTTACTAACTTACATATTATGTCATTGTTAAAACTTTACTAAGCATTTTTCAGGCTTATTAAGGTTAATAAATCCTTTGTTAAACTGCTAGTTATGCATTTTGCAGGTACGTGATCTTAAGCGGGAACAATGCTGAGTGAGTGAGTGTGATCTGTTTTGTGCCTCATAGCATATCCTTAAAAGGCTTTTACTTTGAAGGTAATTTTAAACCGAAAGTTCTGTTTAAGTGGATGATGGCTTGACGCATATGCTTGAAGAAGTGTTTGACAAACGTTTGGAGAACATGTCGGAATCGTCAGCACGAGCACCCCAAACCAACAACTGACCGACAAAAGACAGGAACAAGAACAGAAAACATGGATAAGAGGAAGAGGTCCGAACTGGAGGATGACTCTCTGGTAAATTTAAGAATGTAATGCTATAGTAACGGTAGATGGTTCTAGCAAGCTAGCTGTTTGCTAGTGTACTATTTTGGCTTACATTACATTCTTTCAGAGGCTTGGCTTGCTACATTTGTCCATGTCCAAACGGCTTAATGCTTATTGTTACCTGTCTGCTAACTGTCTATTTTGGCCAATGTTCTTTGTGTTTCTTTTCAGTAACAAGAAAGACCAGAAGAATTCTCAACCATCCCCTGAGGCCTTGGAGAAGCCGGACTCGGATTCGTCTAGAGCTGTCTCAAATGTGTTTTTGTGCTCCACCGCCATAACATTGTATTTACGGTATATGTCTTTTTTATTTCACATTTTATCAACCTTGATAACATATAGTGCTCATTAACTGTTAATAAGTGTATATTAAAGGACTTATTAACCTTACTGAAGCATTGTTCCCGCTTTAGATCTCGTACCTGCAAAATGCATAATTAGCAGTTCAATAAAGGACTTATTAAACTTAATAAGCATGGTTCCCGCTTTAGATCTCATACCTGCAAAATGCATAATTAGCAGTTTAATAAATGTTTTATTAACCTTAATAAGCATAAAAAAAATTTTATTAAAGGTTTAACAATGACATAATTGGTAAATTAGTCTCAGACTCAATAAATGGTTTTGTAATGTGTTTATTAACAACTATAAGAACCTCATCAGACAATAATTAATTTTATCAAGCAATCAATAAATAGTCAACAAGTTTCTTATAAGTGCTTATAAATCTAACAATAATCATGTTTATTATGACATTATTAACACTTATTGATAGTCTTATTAACACAAATTAATTTTAATAAGCATATAATAAAGGTCTTATTACATATTAAGTAAGGCTTATTACAAGGACCTTAATATAAATCTTATTGTATATTAAATATACTTAAGTTATAGAAAAATGGAAACTTTGTACACATTCCAATTATATTAATGTTGTAATATAAAAAAACATTTTGAGCAAAATTAAAGGATATTCAAAGTTGATTTACATCAATGTACAAATAATATAAATGTATTATAAAGAATACTTTAAATGTCTCTCCCAAAGATAGTTATCAAAATATTGCTCATTTCAAATTAAGTTTTCAGTTCCTCCAGCAAAAAATCTAAATCATATTGCTTTGGATGAACACAATTTTTTTTTACCTGAGTTAAAAAACAAAAAAAAGAATGAATGAAATAAATTCCTCCTTTGAGTTAATTCCTTCTTTGGTTCCTCCCACCCCTTGAAAAGGTGTGATCAGGTCCCGGGGCGATGCCAACCATGTAGAACACAACCCAGTTGTGTTCAACCCACAACCAAGTCACCAGCACATGTGAGAATATTCAGATTACTATGTAATATTTCCTTGTAATTTCAGATTAAAAGGGCAAGTGGACACTAAAACGTTTTCCTTTTTGTGGTGGTGGTGTCTTATTTTGGAAAGAAGAAACCTATAAAGGTCTTTTACATGTTTAACATGGTCGTCAAAATTGTATATATGCATTTGGTCTCTGAAATAAGTCATTTAGAGAAAGCAGGAGTAAAATCATACATTTTCTCTCAATGGCTTCTAGTGAAACAGACTTAGCAAAAAATTCTCTGTTCTTATTGAGAACGCATTTCTTATTGAACCAACTTTCATTCAAGTGTAAACGAAGCCCCTATTTTACCTCCATTCGAACACTAGGAGGTTAAATACATGCATTTAGAGCTGAGATTTCTAACAGTCACCGCCAACCAGTTTGTGCACATTAAGTAAAATCGTGGACATCTAAAGGGTTAGTGTTGGACTAACCCTTTAACTCTAAATGCATATAAATTCAGTGAATGAGGAAGCTCAATAGTGATTGAGCCTATGACCCAATGACAAAAGCCCTTTCATTTACAGTATTCTGAATTCTACAAACGTCATTGGTTATCGTCAAAGATATCTCAGAAAGTAAATCTGTGCCATCGGATTTTGAAAATAAAAAGCCATTGAATTCTAGGCCCTGAATGTTTATGCATTGAAATAACATATCTGGATTTTTTGCCTCTGAATTTAACTCTTTAAAATTTCAACCTATCATTTTCACCTTTATTTTTCAATGTTGAAAAATTCAAAATAAAATATTCAACGTTAAAAAAATTCTACTTAAATGATTTCAACGGCCCCAAATTCAAAATGTAAAAGTCACCTGCAAAATTCACTGCATGAAATTCAGTGTTAACATCCGGGGACCCAGGGAAGAGCAATCGATCCTAGATTCTAGATCGCGGTCAAGCAAGGAGAGCGGGAATAAGAGAGTCACTCGCTGGTTCTTTCCTTCTTGATACAAACGTTAATTCTAAACAGCATTTTAAACAGTAGCCTATAGTAGGAAATGCTCAAAAGGAAATCAAAGTCATTAAACACTGAGACTGTAGCTTTTTATGGAGAGAGAGAAGCAACAGTGGTCGACCTTACTAAACGCCTTATCCATTGTATCGGTCTGTTGAAATGCTAATCAAATAAAATAAAATGTATTTATTAAGCACATTTAATAACAAGGTAAGGGGGGGTTTTATTTATGTTTTCGTTATAATGCACACCGTTTTTGTTTTTTTACTGCAGTATGAAATGAACTAATGCCAGTATGTGAAGTGTGTGTGTGATTGCAATGACTTGGCTTGATTTACATGCAGAGTAAGGGTAATTGTAGTGAGTTAAGGAGCCCAATTTATTAGGGCACCAATTTGGGGCGATCCGAGGTCCCTTTGCCTACGTTTGGTGTGATATTTGGGGCGATCTGAAGCCCACTGCCCACTGTGGAACGAGAGTGCAGAGCCGACAGTATTGCGAAACTGAAGCGGCAGCAGGCTGTAGTTCCAGTGGAAGAACGGCGTGCCTTGGGAAGAAGCACCAGATAGCAACCTGCATTTAATTTGTCATCCTCATACCTGTATCATGTCTCTTGGTGCGGATTAGTTTTGGCTCTGCACGCTCGTTGCGCTCTTGTTATGCCACCACAGAGGCATATCAACCGTTTTCCTCCAGCCACTTAACGTGCGCCCGGTGTCACAAAACAAATACCCCTAATCCGAGTGATCAATGACGATCCAAACGCTACATTTTACGCTCGTGCATGTTTCTGCTCGTTAACAACTTCATGCCTCTCTACCCTTCAAACTCGTGCATGTTGCAGAAATTGTGAAACAGTGCCCCCTGGGGTCACACTTTTCGGTGGGTCGCAGAATTCTGTGTAACCCCCGCTCGATCTCCTTGCTTGACCACAATCTAGCATCTAGGATCGATTGCTCCTCCTTGGGTCCCCCGATGTTAACGCTGAATTTCATAAATTGAATTTTTCAACTGACTTTGGCATGTTGAATTTGGGGACATTGAAGATATTTAAGTTGAATTTTTTAACGTTGAATCTTTGATTTTGAATTTTTTAACATTAAAAAATAAAGCTGAAAATGATTTATTGAAAATTGTAAAAGTTAAATTCAGCGGCAAAAAATCCAGATACGTTATTTCAATGCATAAATATTCAGTGCTTAGAATTCAATGGCTTTTTATTTTCAAAATCTGACGGCACAGATTTACTTCCATAAATAACACTTTACAGAATAATAACAAATAATGCACAGGCTAACAGCGATGCTACATGTAGCGGGGTTGACTCTGCCTTAAGTATTTTTAGTGAAGACACTACGAAGACTGGGTAGATGACGGCATATTTATTATCACCAGCTTGCATCTGTATTATGGCGCATTTCAACGGGTCGGTTCAGTCTGCAAAGGTGCGGCACGGGTCGTGATTTCACCGCCAATAGTGGGCGTGATCCGGACTGAGCCGTGTTGAGTCGTACATGCTACTCCATCTCAGTACTCCTCCATTGGGGTGTATTTGTATTTACACCCCAACAGTGTTAGGTCTATTTGACTTTGTGTTTGTGTGGATATGTGTGTGTGGGTGCGTGGGTCTGCAAGCATATTTGCGCGCACACAGGTGTGTGTGTATGTGTGTTACTTTTGCTATTGCTGTTTGGTTCCATTCCCTCACCCTGTCACCAGGCTGGTGACAGGGTGTCATGGGGAACTTGGTCATGCTGGAGCGCTCTGATGAAGGGGGGAATGGAGAGAGGGAAAGAGATAAGGAAGGAGGAGGGGTAAGCCCTAATTACTTCACATATGACCTATTACATGATTCAGATGGTTCAATGTTCATATTTGTAACTTGAATTATGAGTATGAATACAGTCACAGCCAAATGAAAAAGTTGAAGTCAAGAATCATCTGGGTTTCTGTCTGATGCATTAGATTTTCTCAGACCTTACGTACCACTTTCCAGTAAAGAAACTGTTTCCTCTTTGATCTGCCGCTGTATAAGAATCCACTCGGAAACAATTTAAGCTGATTGGCTCAAAGCACAGGGTAGACCTGATTTTGTTTGCTTGTTGTCTGCAAGGTCAGGTGGTCGTAGATTGTGGTAGAACATGTGAATACCTGAACATGCTTGGTAGTGAAGTGCTGGATGAGTCCCAAACAGCCCAAACAGGAATGCACCGGATTGCTATTAAAATAATATGAGAACAGATGTGTGTGTGTGTGTGTGTGTGTGTGTGTGTGTGTGTGTGTGGGTGTGTGTGTGTGTGTGTGTGTGTGTGTGTGTGTGGTTTCAAGTGGCTATGACATACAATTTGCATTTAATCATTTAGCAATGAAAAGCAAAGTGACCAAAAAGTAAGGTTGATACAATCAAAGCATACAATCCAAGAAGGAGTAGGTTCAATACTTTAGTGGCACCTAGCGAGAAATCCAATAAAATGCGTTCTGCACTCTTACAGAAAATGCATTTCTTATTCAATCAACCTTCAATTCAAGTGTAAATTAAGCCCCTGTTTTACCTCCAATTCAAACACTATGAGATAAAAAATACATCTCAGGCTGAGATTCTAGGAAGAATGGAGGGGATTGTGTTAATAATAACGAGCCATGCCAACGTTGTGTACGAGTGTTATAATGAGCGATGTTGTGCCGCAAACTGGGGCGTTATACTATGAGTGTCCAAGGGACATTACCGTCTCAGTGTCATCTTAATGAACCACTGCCCAGACGGAGCTCCACCTTTTTGCTGTTGTATCCCTGGTCGATAACTAAATGTCGGCCATCAATGTTATGGATAAGTTCCTCAACCTCATCTTCAATCCATGGCAGCAGCTCCAGCAGGGGGCCCAAGACATCCCTTTCCCGGGCCAGATTTACCAGCTCTGACGGGGGGATCCTGAGGTGTTCCTAGGCCAGAGTTGAGATATAATCTCTCCACCTAGTCCTGGGTCTTCCCTGAGGTCTCCTCCCCACTGCTCGCACCTCGATATCCTCCCCACCACGACAAAGCCTCGATATCCTGTCCATGAATATCACAAACATGATTGGTGACAAAGCGCAGCCCTGGCGGAGGCCGACACCCACCGAGAACAAAACTGACTTGCTGCCGAGAACGTGGACACAGCTCTCGCTTTGGGGTGAGGAGTGATCCCTTCATCCCCCAGTTTCTCCCAGGGGACTCCTTCTTCTCTGACCACCAGTGTCCACCACAGTGTCCGAGGGTCCCCCTCCCCTTGAGGCAACTAAGACATTGAGGCCACAGCTCACCACCACAGCTTCAGCAATGGACTTTTTGATCAACGCCCACTCCGGTTCAATGCCCCAAACCGCCACAAGAATGTCAGAAAAGCGAGGTGAGAGTTGAAGATCCCTAGGAAGGGGCCTCCTCCAGGCGTTTCCAATTCACCCGCACTACCCGTTTGGGACTTTGTCCAGAGTCTTCCCCCATTTCCTGATTCAACTTACCACCAGGTGGTGATCGGTTGACAGTTCTGCCCCTCTCTTCACCCGAGTGTCCAAAACATGCAGCCTCAGATCGGATGACACGATCATGAAATCGATTATCGATCTTCGGCCGTTCCCCCCCACCACGCCTCTCCAGGTGTCTCCATCGTTGCCCACGTTGGGGTTGAAGTCTCCGAGCAGAACTACGGATTCCCCTACAGGAGCCCCATACAGGACTCCATTCAGGGTCTCCTATAAGGCAGTGAACTGCCGTTCAGTGACATTGAACTGCAACACTGCGATGCTCAGCCGGGGATTCATGAGTATAGTGATATAATGAGATAGTGATAATTATAGGTCTATGATGGTAGTTTACCACTATTAAAGCAGTAAGAGGACTGTGCTGGGGAAGGTAAAGGCTTACCTCCGCCATGTCCTACAACACTGCAACGCTCAGCCGGGGATTTATGAGTATAGTGATATATGAGATGGTGATAATTATAGGTCTATGATGGTAGTTTACCACTATGAAAGCAGTAAGAGGACTGTGCTGGGGAAGGTAAAGGGTTACCTCCGCCATGCTCACTTGACAACAACACCTGATTGTGATTGGTGATTTATGAGATTTACACAACTATAAACTCCTCATTTGTTCTGAAGTTATTTTATTTTAATTAGGTTAAGCCCTATGTTCTTCCTACTTTAGTAAAATAGCTTTAACAATTCTTCCAGACCTGGTAGTCAGAAGATATCAACAGCTTTCCCCACATGACTTACCAAAGTCATCATGTCTTTGTGTTTGTGTTGGTATGAGAGCAAAATGAGAGGTAGCAATGAAACACACATTGATATCGCTTCCATTTTCTGACAAAATAATCAAAATGTTGCACACTGCAGTATTGGATATGGAGGTGAGGAGCTAAACTTCCTCCTGTATTCCCTCACCTTATTGTATTATTCTGAATTGATTTACTTGTGTGTTATGTCCTCATAACTATTACCAAGGCAGGCTTCATATCAAGCGGCTGGCTGCTTTTCCCAGGCCCTAGAATAAATCAGGGAGGTATATGACAGGCATGGCCCCAGCCAGCCACCAGGGCATGAAATTACTTACTTTATCACATCCTGCTTGATAATTGTTTTGGTGACTTTTAATTTGACATATCTTCTCTGTTTTCTATCTCTACATTTGTAACAATGGCTTTGTTGTGATGTGGATTGGAGTAAATGGGGAATTGAGGAAGGTATCTGGAGTTAAAGGTTGTGTTTTTATTATTACTGATTAAAAATCTGTTGTTGACTCACACTCTGTCAGGGTGTTAGGAGGTGTGTACAAAGAGAGATCAAAGGCCCTCTGTTATATACTGTATATGTGCTCAATGTGTGCATGTAGGTCAATGCATGTGTGTTTTGAGATTTGTGTGTTTTTGTGTGTGACCATTGACACATGATGGTAGTGTTGTTGTGTTTAAAAGCCTCTAGAGGTAGCAACACCTGTGTTGGCTGGGACCCCAGCGAGCCATAATGGCTTCACTAAGGCTCATTACAGTGCCGGATCCTACACCAGATATACCACCACAGCTTCTGAGATATCTCTGTCTCTTCAGAAGGCCTTTCCTCACGGCATCAAGTCTTCACAGGTTGTATGTGGGATGATTTATACTAAAAGATCTCAGAAGATGTTCTCAGAATCTGTTTATCCCTGTCACAATTACATATAGCACAAATACCAAATGGTGCAAATAGTTCTGATGATGCCGTTTTCCTGGATTTAAATGTATTTCATTTAGAAACACACTTACTGGATTCATCTCGATTAGATCTCATGGGAAGTATAAAAAAACACATTTATCAGTATATTTTGTTAGATTTGTTTTCATGCATCACGTTGGAATGAAGAACAACACAATATGTTGTTGTTTTGTTTTTCATTTGGATTCGATCGATTTGGGAACTACAGTGTGATTAATCCTGGTATGGTTATGATCATTGAGTTCCTGGGTTCTACTGATGCAACCAAACAGAGGCGCTCCTGAATCACAGATTGGCCTTTATTATTACTCTCTTTGCCTGACAGTACCCCTAGCGATGGGGCAGAATGGGGAGGTGTTTGAACGCTGTGACCTTAGCGACCCATGTCAAGCTAAGCAATTCCATGTAATTGGTCAATGAAGCCTGCGTGAATGAGCCTGCATGGATTAGGTTTTAGCCAATAGGAGCATCAATAAGGATTGATTGAAACAGTGAAATCATCAAGATATCTACACCCTTGGCTATGCTAAATTTAATTATATATAGTTGGCATTTCCACAATATTACTTCTTACGAGGCAGAACGTATAACATTTACCTGACAACATATATCTCATAAATTTCGCCATGAGCTCTTGTTAATTTAAGTGACGTTCTATTAAGATGTGTGTAGTATATTCGTATTCAAACATTTATCATGACTAGAAGGAAGGAGAGGTAAGTAATTAAGAGTTAAAGAACAGTATTGACATGGATGATGAATGGAATATAAACTATATTCTTATCTTGACAATGGTCAGAGGACTTTTGTTAGGATTTACTGAATGATTTGAGCTAGGAAGTGCTTTGACAACAACAGTGTGACAACATTTCTTTCCTTTCTTTTATTTAAGCTTGTCAGCTTGTCATTATATGATCCTTTGAATGATAGAAGTAAATCTTATTTGATCCAAAAAGTGTGTTCCCCTGCTATATGAATATCTCTTAGCTATATGAATAACATGCATGACCACACAGGTGGTCATGCATGTTATTTATCCGGCATTACCCATCTGCAAATATGATAATCTTTCTTCTGCTCGACAAATGTTAAATTCTCAGAGTCATAATTAATTTCTATGATACAGTGAGCCAGACAGCTGTCTGATTGTCTAAAGCTCCCTGCTTGGATTCACAGCCCAAAATACATCATCATTTACATCCACATAGGTGTTTTCAGAAACACTTTGACATCATTATTAGTTTGGCCTCTGGCTTCTCTTATCCTCCGTTGAGTCAGGGGATTTCATCTCAATCAAACCACAATCCCAATCATCCACGACCCGCAAGTGTGAATATTATGGTGTACAATGAAAGCAAAGGGTTGGTTATTCTGCAGACTTAATTATACGATGAAGCCAGACAAGTTG